>NC_045143.1:448502-748502 GCF_008831285.2 Nymphaea colorata | reverse complement strand
AGGAGCAAGGAGGCCTAGAGCGGAAAGGTCTGATGCCAAGATCAGGAAGCAGGAGCAGCAAGGTTATGGCGCGTCTGATGTTGGGTATGGAGAAGGAAGGAGCAGCTTGAGTGGTGCAACTTCACATGAGACACTGCAATTGTTCCCCCTGCACCCGACGGGGATTTTATGCAGAGATTCAGGGGAGGAAGCGTTCTCTTCTCCTTCTCCTGTTATCAGCAGTAGCGATGGGAATCCATCCTGTTTCTCAGATGATTCGGACGTCAGCCTCTCAGAGAACACAGAGCAGCTTCCTTTCATTAATTTCTTCTCCCAAAACTAACACACACACACAGAGAGAGAGAGAGAGAGAGAGAGAGAGAGAGAGAGAGAGAGATTACCACTTGTGAGATGCAATATTGGGATCACGAAATCAGAAAATGGAATAGCAGAGATCAGGTCATTGTAGTGTGTCTGAGGAGTATTAGGGTTTTGAGTTCAGGTTCATGTAGGGCTAACATCTTCAGGAAAGCTAGACGAATTTTCATGTTACCAACTTCCTTTTTCTTTTCAAATTTTGCTTCCCTTGTGATTGATAATAAATTAACTCAGGAGAATAGATACATCTGTAGATTCCTGTCACCTCTCCCCGTTTCTTCTCTTGGTTGAGTTCTTGCTTCTTGCGTTCAGCCGGCCTGCATCTCATGCACGGTGACACTCGGATGCGTGCATGCATGCAGGTTTGGCTCGACTCTAGCCTCGACACTTATAATGTATTATAATGATCATACCTTTTCCGCATTTTTTAATTACTTTTCTAAGGAAATATCTAAAAAAATTCAAACATATCATTTTATGCTTTTGCATGTGTGCGTCTTTGTTGCCATCGATGTTACTTTGTTGATTGATGGACGAATATCTACTTGCATTTTTTTTTTAAATGTTTATTTAGGAGAACCGTCTTCCACATAAAACTCCTAAAAACCGTATATTATTATATCTACGAGGTCTCGGCTGCTTTTCAGCATGAGAGAACATACTGTTTAATTCCATTGTCATGTTTGCCATCATAAAACTCCTAAAAACCATACATACATATTTTTAAAGTTTGTCTTCTTTTCAACTACTGCCTATGTTCTTCCCTTTAACTTTCTAAGAAAATATTTTTTTCTGAATCACCTTGGCCCGGTTTCCGGTTTCAAGGCTCAAGAGCACCGCACTAGAAAGAAAGGTCCATGGATCTTCTTGTGCTGTAATTTATCCAAATCCTAGCAGCACGTCTGTGCGGGATCATTTAAACTCGTAAAACAGGATTCGGTCTAAGATCCACAGTTGTTTAACAAATAGTTCGGGCCCTGGATATACGGGAACGAAATCCTAGATGGGCAAATAGCTGGTTCCAAAAATTTTTGACCCCCTTTGAACCCAAAAATAGTGTCTTCTGGAAGGCGGTCCGGACTCGGGTTGCATGCACTTTTTACTAGATTCGACTTAGTTGGATTTACGCTATTGTCAGATTTGGAGTTGGACACTGGTTCAGACTTGAAGTTGATCTGGAATTGAATGTAGGCGTGGCAGAACTCAAGTAATATTCGGCTCTCACATATGATTGAATTGGGCGGGTCACGGGGGATCCCAAGCACCAATTGGGATTCAGATCCATTTTCCTAGACTGGATCCAACTGAATAGATCTGTTTAAGGATGGTAATCCGATCTTAACATGTCCTTGACATCTACGCAGCTGGAAGTGTAATGTAAACTGAAGCCATTTTTCGGCTAAACTTCTTGTTTTGGAGCAGATCTACTTTAAAATTGACTCAGCTTAAGCCCTTTTGGACTCCAACGACATGGACCTTTAGATCGATTATGACATCTAGAAATATGATATTTAGGATGTTACTCAACTTTTTTTAGGCACAGTTAAGATTATATTCAGCTCAGGGAGTCTAGTATAGCTGATTGGATTGATGGGCCGGTAACTAACAAATCCAATCCAAAGTTCAATCCCAAGTCATTGTTGGGCCGCGAACCCAACTCGGGCTTGGCCTGAGATTGATTAAATGGGTTGCTGGCCAGCTACACTAAACCCCTCGAGATTAAGGGACACGTCGACTTGATCGGTAGTGAAACTGGACTTACATATAAATAAATTCTTAATCGTTCACCCCTTGTTGCCGCTAATACTATACTTTTGTTCTCTTTGCTAATTTCTAGCAAGAGATAACTAAATAAAACCTCAACAATTTCTATGAATTTGGTCATGATTCGTCATCTTGCGCCAATGATTGTAACTTTTTCTCGGTATGTTCCTCCAATGGCTTCTTATTTGGTGCTAAGTGTTTTTATCCTCTATCCAGTGAAGCGATATATATGTGATCCATACAGCTCGATTCTCTTCATCATGTTGCAAAAAGATTCGTGGGCGTACACAGATACAAAAGAACAAGAAGAATCGAAGAGGAAGGAAAGTGGAGAAAGAAAGAAGGATGAATGAAAAGAAACAAAGGGATCCAAAAGACAGGAGAGGGAAGCAGAAAGACAAAATGAGCCCATCGTGCAGTGTCGTTTGCCTTTGGCTTTTGCTTTTGTTCTTTCTCAACCTCTTTTCAGCTTGGCAGGAAGCTGCTGAGTAGTATACCTCTCAAAATTCTTTCCCTTTTCTCGAGTAACCTTTTTTTTTTTTTTTACCGAGTGTTATTTTATTGAAAAGTGGCACTCTGCATTGTTGGGTAGTTTAGATGTGCATCATAAACAGACTCGGTTCAGATCTAAGCGTATATCATTTGATTTGTAGTGTTCAAAATGTGATAAAGAAAAGGATGACCATTTTCTGAAAGCTAATTAAGGAACAAAACCAGGGAATCGAAATCAGATAAGTGGAGCTCTTGCCAATTGGGATCCTATCTAATTAAATCTGCAATTCGGTTCATTAGGAGTTTATCTTTTCGTGAACATAATAAATTGAATTTTAAATGTGCAGGATTCTTTTGAAAATCAGACATATTTTCCTTTATTTCTTTGGATATTCAAGTTGCCTGAGGCAGAAAACACTAAACCAAAGCTGTGGAGTGTTGAATGCTTAACGTTCTCTTGCTGCAAAAGTCTTAAATCTAACTCCTGTTAAATTGTTAGCATTCTTTTGCTGCAAAAGTCTTAAATCTAACTCCCCAAATGAATCCGAGGCATGGAAAGTAAGTTCCATACAAAGGATGGTGGGTGCTTCCGCTCTCATCGGAGTGGTAGGATGAAATACTACTCCTACCAACTGAAACTAAACTCTCCAAATGGAGCTCTTATAAGCAATCTTCTCTTCTTTCAAAGAAGAGATGATCTGGGCCGCAGTTTCCCATACGGCCAAAAATGGATTTTTCTCGTGTCTATAACGTAAAATTCAAATTCAGTTGGTGAGAGTTTGAAGATTATGCTCATTGATGTGACATTTTTTGATGGTTAATGTCATTAATTTCCCTTGAGCTGTAACGCAAAAGCACTCCAAGACAGCAGATGATTTGAAAGGTTCACATTTCATAATGTCATTGGCTAATTATGTTCAAGCAAAGGACAAGAACAGAGAGAGAGAGAGAGAGAGAAGCAAACGCGCAGATGACGGGTGATGGGGTCCAATATAGACGAGCTGGACAGCGCAAATTCATCAACCACCTGCTCCTACAGAAACAGGAAGACGAAGATCACAAGGCCAATGTTTTCTGCTGCCTGCCATTTATCAGGAGAAAGCGACGCGATTCGGTGATTAAGAAGAAAAGCACCATCGGAGATCCCAAGGCAGGTGAAGCAAGAAAATTTTTGAGAGAGTCCATTACCACCTTGTCAAAATTTGATGATGGGAATGTGACCTACATACTTTTGTTCATCAAACAAGAACATGTGCAGCGCTTTTCTTTTGAGTTGGCAGCACTAGTAAGGGCATAATTCATTTTGATGACTAAGATTTGCGCTCTCACGCTCATATCAATTATACATATAATGCTGCCATGTGTGCTGGATATTACCAGATTATTATTGTAAAAAAACTATGAACAATTGTCGCATCGCCAATGCTCTTTTCTTTTATAGTGTCTGATCTTCAATTTTTAACTATCGAACAACGTAGAATTCTCCAAGTCTTAACAGATATCACGATTCATAAATAAATAAGTTATTGTGCAATATTTCAAAAAGTCAGCTTACAACTACTTTTTGAGTGGGCCCTTTTCTTTGGAGTTGGCAGCGTTAATGAAGGCATAACTTGATTATTAAGATCTGCCCTCTCATTTTAGTAGGCCTTGTGGTATATATGTCCTAAGACTTAGGGGTAGGAGGAGGAGGACTATCACGGGCCAAATAATAAGGCATTCTTAGACCTGCCTGGTTTACTGTCGTGGAGTACCTAGAGGGATACTCAATCTCAGTACCTGTTTTTGGCACTGAAACAAATCACAGAATTTTTTTTTTTTTTATTGTCGTGTGATATACAAAGCACATGTTGTGGCTTTTCTGTTGTCCACGATTAGTGCATGTTCTTGAAATTTTTGGGTTTTCCTCCTTTTTCAAATCTGATTTACTAATGCGAGTTTATAGCAACTGAATCCGAACTGTTCACTTCCTGATCTTCATCAATTGTCAACCATCCCCATGAACGTCTCTCAAATATGCATGAAAGGAGTTCTCATCAGCTGGTCGCGAACAAATATATAGCGAGGCCATATGGTTTGTCCAGTTACTGTAAGGGGAAAGTCTCAGCCGGAGAAAGGCAGATCAGGCTGCCATTGGCATAGAACCCATCTTAGGTGGAGGGAAGGGGGAAGCGCCAGCGAGCTCTCCCCTGCCATTGCCGGACCGACAACAGAATGGGGGGCAGCCGTCGGGCCTTCCCACCGGTCCAGTGGAGCTCCGGCAGACACCCATTCTGTTGTCAGTCCGGCAATGGCAGGGGAGAGCTCGCTGGCGCTTCCCCCTTGCCTCCACCTAAGATGGATTCTATGCCACTCGCAGCCTGATCTGCCGTTCTCCGGCCGGCACTTTCCTTACCTTAACTGGGCGAACCATATGGCTCTGGTTAGGTGCAAGATTATATATATATATATATATATTCACCAGCCACTTCTTCTTCTAGAATGGGCCCCTCCTCATTTAGCCCGTGATTTATTCTCTCTTTCATTATGATTTTCTGGTATACAGTACACCAAACTTTCGACAAAGCTGCCATCTTGATCCTTATAAGAAGGCAAAAAATAAGCACTAGCTTACAGGTTTTCATAATATCATTGAAGAAAAAAAATAAGTAGAAAAAGGGGAAAAGTAACCCTTGTTCAGTCTTGTAGACATGACTCAGTTAACAAAAGTAATATGCTTCCTCTCGCCCTTCGTTGGACGGATAAACTTTACCGGACAATTCAACGGTCAAGATGATGGTAGCGAGAAGCAATCATAATTACAGGTCTCTTTTCTGGGAAAAATTCTTGAAATAAATTTCGATATAACAACAATATCTGGGCATGTCTGCCTAAACCCATTAAAGATAAAAGCAGCATAAAGAATGGTCAATGCATAAATTAAAGCAAGATGTGGACATGAATCTTGTTTTTCATGAATATAGTTTGCTTAAAACATATCTTCCAAGAAATAATCGTATCACTAAAAAAAATTGCATCTGCCTCTCCCTGCGGTGGTCCGCACTCAGATGAGGGAGCACAGAGAAGTTACTGTACAGTTTACGCCTACAATCTTGAAGGTTCCTTTCCTGGGCCTACATTCAATACCCCATGGAAGGTTTCTGCAGCAAATCTAAAATGACCATGATGTCCACACAAAGAGTTCAGATATCAAAGGTAAGAATAAAATTATCAGATAAGACAAATTTTCATTTGGGCAGTTGTGCCCCTATTAGGCTGAAGGATATTGGGATTCAAACCTTTGTTTTTTTCTTTTTTCACAGGGAAATGTGAGGTTTGAAACGAACTTTACTCTTCACCAACGCTTGGTTGATTAGGACTGCCCTATGTAAAACAAAGATTCACATGCAGCAAGAAGACTAACAGCCAACTCTGTTTGTCGTCAAATGGGCAGAGCATATCAAAAATCCAAAATAGGCAGAAAAATAGAAAAGAATGAAGGAACTTTTGGAGGCCGGTGAGAAAGAAGAACCTAATGCAGAAAAATGCCCCTATTTCATGAGAAACTTATGCTGGCATTTTAAATTTTAAAACTGAAGCATGTCTGGTGAAAGAGGTGTGCAAAGAGAAGACTCCACCAACTCCCAGGCAATGGAAATGAAGAGATTCTCATGTTCAAACATTAAACTACATTGTCTTCTTTGTAAATACAAGGCAACTCCCACCCATGGGATGCTGGCAGGTGTATAAGACCACAAAAGAGAGAAAAACAACGCTAAGAATCTAATCTCAGGTTAACAGACTAAAAAGCCAGAAACTAACTGCTGTGGGCGATGATAACAACTAAACGGGCTCTTGCATTATAGAATTCCACTTTGTGTACAGATGATAAATCTCAGCCTACCTGGGTCCCCATGAAAACCATTGGAGAATAAAATGAGCATACTGTAATTCCCAATGTAATATTAAATTTTACAGGCATCATTAGATACAACGAAAAGATTAGTTTCACTGTTGAGATGTTAATGGAACATGGATTTTCTACTAACTGGTATTGTGCTTTCTGGTGGGGAAGATTGCAACGGTAGTACCTGTGAAGACCCAGATGGAGGAGGCTGAATTTGTTGGTTCTCTGTGCTTTTGTTTATGATTATGGTAATGAAAGACCCGTCTTCCTCTTTTGCTGATGGACCAGAACAACTCTTGGGGTTGTTCGCCTTCTCTTCCAGAAGACACCCAGATTTTTGGTGAATCTTCTGAGCTTCCATCAGCTTCCTGCAGAGCTTCTCCTCTGCATCCCTCAGAAACCTGAATTTCGGAGGCGGCGATGATCTCCACCTGTTGAGCTCCCCTTCTATGCTTGATTCAAAGAGTGGATTGAACCCATTCAGAAATGGGAGGTTTGGGTAATGGTAATCAGGAGTCAGAGCAACAGGAGTGAGAAATGATGGAGAGGAAAGTGGGGTAGTAAATGGCGTTTCGACGGCAACTAGAAGATCACTCAGGCTTTTTGTGCTAGACCCTCTTCTACTCCTCCCACACCTTGACCTCCCATCTTCGGATTCCATATCTTCCTTGGTTTCCTCCTTGATGGTGAAGAGAAATCTCGGTGGACCAGACAGATGGTGCAGCCTCATGATCTCAGACTCAACGCTCTCCTCCCCAAAAGGCATGAGAAGAAGGTCCTTGTTTGAGCCCGGCTGCTGGTTCTGCTCATGTAAGTTACGGGCACTAGCGTTTCTACCTGCAATACAAACTTCTTGGGGTTTACTGCAGCGGAACTCATCGAAGCACGCTTCTTCCAGCAGAAGAGATAGAGGAGCTCCTTCATTGAGCTGTTGTACTCATCCTCAATCTCCCTGTTCAGTCTCTTCTTCCACCAAAGAACATAGTAGAGCTCCGCAAGCAAAGCGAGAAAGAGACACCCAAAAACGAGGCTCAGACCAATACCCAAACTGCTCAATGACCCCATTTCTCTTCAATTTCTGTCTACAAAACCACCAAAAACAAACTACTCAAGAGAACCTCCTTTTTCTTTCCAGAACCGCACACCCATTTCACAAACACCACAGAAACGTCTCATCTTCGTGTATCGAAAACTCCCACGGTGATATATCTGCAGAACAGGCTACGCAAGCACCTCCCACAATCAACTTTCTTCAATGTTTCCAGGAACAAACTTGCCTAAAATATCTCGTCCTTACTCGGCAAATCACGGCAATATCTCTGCGAAACCCCTTTTTGTTATGTTTCTCCTCTCAAGATTTGGCCGCTCTAAAATTCTGGTGGCTGCCAGAGGAAAACCACCATGAGTGCATTTTCATGATCTCCCGGGAGTGACAGAAGGGGATTATCTTGTAGTCGATGGCCTTGATTAAGGCTAGGGGATGAGGTACCGTTGGAAAAGTCACGTCCATCGATGGCTGTTCACATGGGGCTTTAGAAAGCGAA
Organism: Nymphaea colorata; assembly: GCF_008831285.2. Taxonomy (NCBI): domain Eukaryota; kingdom Viridiplantae; phylum Streptophyta; class Magnoliopsida; order Nymphaeales; family Nymphaeaceae; genus Nymphaea; species Nymphaea colorata. The sequence goes on along the minus strand of NC_045143.1, from coordinate 740,459 downwards.
AAATAAAAACCAAATTTCTTTTCCAAAGTAGATGACAAAAAATTCACAGAAATCTGCGTGGAGAACCAAGGAGTGACGTTTCCTTCTCTAAAATCAAAATCAGAGCTGTCTTTCCTTTTTTCTTCTCTCTCTTCCCTTTTATAATTTTTTTGACCATGCCATGCCTCTTCACCTGCCTTCACGCGTGAGTATGGATCGAGTGAAGCTGGAAAATTTGGCAGAGTTATTTTTGTCGATTAAAAAGGGATGAAATTTACGGATAATTTCTGCTTGTGGAGATACTGCTTCGTCAATGGCAGGCAATCAGAAGGGAGACAATTAAAAAAATTATTATCATTTTATCTGAAAAAGTTTCCAATACAGATAAAAGAGTTTGCAAAGTAGTAATATCTGGCCATACAACCACGCAATTTTCAAGAGATTGTGATTTTATTTGCAAGATTTGAAAAATCAATCCTGTACCAAAAATGTAAAACATGTAAAAGGCAATTAGCAATGTCATATTATTATATCATATTAATATTAACTTGATCAAAACAGTTTTCTGCTTTTTACACAAGCCATATTTTATTAGTTCCTGAATTCGTCTATCCTGCTTTGACAAATTCATTCATAATGTGCATGGATTCTAAGGTTTTAGGGCAGATTTATTTATGCATCGGTTAAAATTTTAGGATCATTTTGATGGACAAATTTGCTTTTCGGAACTATGTTTAAATTTTGTTAACATAGATACAACCTGGTGATATTAAAATTTTTAATCCTATTTTAAGTTGGAGAAATCTAGCCTCCTACCCAAGTGACGGGTGTTTCTGTTTGGTCCCTCTGATATTTTAACAATCTTAGCAGTTCAAGATTATAAAAAATTAAGGGTAGCTTATAGAAATAATGCATTCCTTATATCTCCTTTTTGTAAAAGGCATTCAAATTTAACCTCAAAGACATCTTGAAATGCTTAAATAAAAGGTTAAAATGGATTTGTACTATATATAACATATGAGAAAGTTCAACATCCGTTATTATGGATGTGCATGCAGGAGACTCTGGATGGATGAATGGTCGGATGGTTTATATATATATATATATATATATATACACAAAAGGTGCATTTGCATTGGCCAGTTGCTTGGCTATTGCTTTTTTAATGATTATGTATTACATAAATTAAATCAAATTTATAAAATGAGTTTCAACATGTGCCTCATGAAAAAGAAAAGAAAAGAAAAGGATTATCGCAACAATATCTCAGTGAGAACGAGAATTCTTTGTCTCTTCACATTTTGTCAGCCCATTATTCTTCCTTTGATTGGCTTCTTCTTCATATTTAGCTCAACCTGACCCCCAGGATCCCTGTCCTCTTTTTCCATTCAGATAAAAAAAAAAAAAAAAAAAAAAGGAAGTTACTGTTGCAGCGTTGCTTCTGAGATTAGCAGTGTGCTGTAGGAGGCCGAAAAGTTGTTTAGAAAGAACTGAAAAATGATTGCCTCCACTTTGCGCGTGCCTTGTTTAAATGGGCAAAGCATTTTCGAATCTGCAATTTGCTCTACAAAGAAGGATGGAACTGCTTCTAGAAAAGATGCATTATTCTCTCCACCAAATGATTGATCTTCTACATTATAAAGCGCCCCACTTGGAAGTATACACCATTAAATTAAGTCAACAGTATCACCAAAATTGGTGATATATGAGTTTGTATCGGCCGACAACACCTGGTTTGAATCTTTAAAATTGTATATTATTTAGTTATTTGTTTATTATTATTATTATTATTTCTAGTTAAGTTGGTGCATGTGAGGTATGGTAGATGATGAAGCAGAGGCTTAGTTGGATCCACTCTGCCATTCAAAGAAGAAGGATTGACACTTTAAGAAAGGTATAATAAGTAGATGCATAATGTCACTTCTACTTTAAGCGTTTGGTTGTTTGTTGTTTTCAAATTTTGAAAATTTTCTCCCGTCGTGAATCGATCGACGGGTCCTACAAATTTTGTACGTTCTAAAGTTCTTGCTGCGGTGGCCAATTGCTGGCAACTTTGGAGTTTGATAGGAAGCAATATCTTTTGGATCTATAGAATAAAATGCGGAGGAAATTATTGTAGATCATAGCCACGAGCAGTAAGTGGGAACTAGCTTGGATTCCAGTGCCCTCGAACATAGGGGTTCTCAAATAACCAAAAGAATTTTGTAGGCATCTCTTCCCTTTTCAGAAAGTGTTCCTGCTGATGTTTGTAACACTAATTAAATGGGTTCTCTCTTTCTGGGTGAGTCGAGGAAACCCATCGCCCAGCAGAGAGCAGAACTTACTATCCAACCCTTTGTGTCCACAGGTTACAAGGCTTCTTCCAGTATTTTGAGGTGCCGCCTCTGCTGTACTACAATCAGTGACCCTCCCCCCTTCTTTTTGTAGAACAAGAGGTTGATGCTTTCGACTACCAACTCCCACGACAAGTTGTTGCACCCAATCCCCTCAGGGACCAATGAGTTCTCGCTTTGTTGGTCCAACTTAGCACGCAACTACATAAATCGCAGTATAATTTTCACATCTTATCAAAGTAATTGGTTCTCTCTCTCTCTCATTAAATTAACTTCTTCCTAATAAGAAATTTGTAAATCGTTTATATTTGATATTTCAGTTGTCACATTATCGAGTCGCTTGTAGATATGACAGTTCATCTGGTGTTCTTAGTTCAGGCAAGCAAAAATAAGTTTCCTCTGTGGAGGTATGCAGAGCGAGGGTAGATGGAAGTGTCCACTCATGGAAGTTGTAGCTTGGTGTGGGATCTACAGTCTAAGCATTAGGGAATAGGAGCTACTTTTGTCAAGGCTGGTTTGGTTGAGAAGGGACAGCGATCGTGAAAACTTAGGAATGGTGGTGGTGGTTGAAGGCATAGATTCAGTGGAAGGTTGTTGAGGGACAGCAAATACAGTTGATCAAAGAAAGTAGCAATTGGAGGAAGGCAGACCAATTTCTGATGTTGGTCAACAAGATTCTGGAATTCAGTAGATTTTGAAAAGCAATACAGACGTTTCGTATAATTTTTTTTTTTTAAAAAAAAAAAAAAACTAGCAGAGACTTATCAATCTGCTAAATTTTGTTGCCCTCATAAAAGCAGATATTTATGCTACTTAGAACCTACTTTTCCATTTCTCCTGCTTCTGTTGGATCATTTTCTTGAACTCTGTTTCATTGACTACGATGTACATCAAAAATTAAATGTTGACCAACAATTTCTCAAATAAGCATCATTTAGTAGTGATTGCTTAGCAAACTGAACCATTGACAACAGGTGAACATAGACTGAAATTAACAGAGACTGAAAATTTCCTTGGGCTTTCGAAATCATTGTCCACCATGAGTTCCAGTCATATAATAAACGAGTTCAAGGAATAGAAAATGAGCTTATGTCAAATGTTAGACTTCATCTACATCTTTTGGACATGACCGAACATATCGTGGATGTCTCTAGCTAAACAACGATATTGCCATGACAAAAGAATTTTTTTAATGGTTACAGAATGTGACGTAATAAGAAAAAATTTTGAGAGCAATTCCGCCTTAAAAAAAAACTTCCTTCTTAAGATCAATTATAGCATGTCCGTCGACAACTTGCAGTCACAGAACGTGATGCGCCAAAGAAAAGTTCGAGAGTAATGGCAACTTAAAAAATTCACAGCATTAGGAAACTGTGGGAACAAGAATGGTCACAATGAAAAAAAATTAAAAGGTAAATAGAGATTAAAGAAACAAATGGTCCAAGGCCCCAAAAACGGCAGTGTAAGAAGAGACGGGAACTGTGACACTGTCCCATTCATTTCAAATGCATTTCAATGCGGGAATCCAATAAGGTTGAGCTCACATAATATGCAACCGAATAAATATTAGTATAGAAAGTAGGTGAGTTGTCTAATCAACATAGTTAAAGGTTTACGCAGTTAAAAAACTTTTCTTGAAAGAATGATGACTTGTATCTATAAACTTTCCATGTGACACCTTGCGAACAACCAAGTTGATTACACGGCTTATAAAACTATCCGCCTAGGTTTCTTATTTATTCAGTCCACAGAATGTCGATTTCTTTGTCCGAATTTAGATGGATGCAAGAGATGCAATAAAAGAAATGCAATACATCAAACATCCCTGATTAAATAGAGTTCAAGATCAGAAGGATTTCAACCTCTCTCTCTCTCTCTCTCTCCATATATATATACACACACACACGAGTTGTTGCCCGATACATGCAATCGTCAAGCACGATTCTGCGTCTACAGAGCAATTTTGAACCGTGCTGTAAATATAACCTTGTTTCTGCAAATCTTGTTTAGATAAAGAGCATGTAAAATTTTAAATGTACACAATGAAATATTTATCACCACCCTCACTACATTTCACTTTTGGGGCAATAAAATATTGAAAGCCCTACAATCGTTCAAACACGAGTGGGGAAAAAATGGTACCAAAAACCATCAGTCTCCACTTCAAAAATAAAACAAAAAAATCATACTAAATACGATTAATTAGGCTCGATTTCCTTTCCAAGGAAGGTGGCCGGTCCAGCAGTTCTGCTTTTTGCTTCCTCCACATTGAGGAAACCAGGAAGAACTTCAGATTTCCTTTGCACCTCAAGTGTGCTCTACTATTACTTACCAGATTATTTATCACGTCCAACTTCTATGTCTTATCGAATACAGTGGTCAAGAACAAAACTTCCATGATCAGCAGACAAAAATTCAGAATGCTGCCACATTCATGGACCTGGAATGAGCATAATTCACCAGTAAGTTGCTGCTAGAAACTATACAGTAAAAAGCACTATGCAGACCCACTTGTTGCTAATCAGCACCAAGAAAATAATAAAAGAAATTAAGAGAAACACAAACAAGAAATGAGGATGATGGGGGGTTTTGAGTCTTTCTCAATATTCATCGACATCGTCAGAGAGTTGAAACAGAAAAGAAGGGGAAAAAAATATGCAATTTTCAAGTTGAATGTTCTAAAATAAATTTATGCTTGTCCCGCCTAGGCGCAGGAGATTCCTATATGAATAAAGACTTCTGAACCCAAGAACCCCTCACCCACAACACATTAAAACACTATTCCACTACGAAAGTCGTCGCTGCACTAGGTGCAGTTTTACACTATAACAGCATGGAAAGAGGAAACATAAAAAATACCTGACACTCAAGCCTCTTCTCTCCTTTTTTTCTTTGAATGTATTTCCGGTAAAGCAATATCTTCCCCCCCATTTATATTTTCAACTGTCTTTTGTTGCGTCTTTTTCTTGTTTGAATGTTTTTCTGGTGCAACGAGGTACTCTTCTGCCTTTATATTTTCAACCATCTTTTGTTGCCGATGAGCCTTTGCCTTGGCCTTTCATCCACAAAAATTTTAAACACAAATAAAGCAAAATCAGTCATAAAACCCAAAACATGCATGTTCATAAACCATTAATCACGTCTAATAAACAATGCGGGCAACTATGCAATAATTCACCTTTAAGGATGCAGCCATTTCAGCCAACTCACTGTTGCCATTTGCAGAGGGCTTTGTAGGGTCAGAGGACATCTCCTGCACAATGGTTTTCCAGATATCTCAAAGGAAAGTAAAAGGCTCTCAAGAAAAAAATGCAGGAAAAACATATTCTGACGTAGATGGCCAAATATATGATGTGGGAGAAGAGCCGCATGGACAGTTATATCAGAGATATAAATAATTAAAAAAAACAGCAAAAAATAAGTCCAATGATGAACCTTTGGAGGAATAAATGCCTCTTCTCTCTTTCTCTTCCTTTCAGCTGTCTTCTCAGCTTGCTTTTCTTGTTTCTCCAGCCACTTCTTTCTAGATTTCTTTTCAGCTTTTAGGAAGTATTCACCACTTTCCAGTTCAAGGTCAATCTGCAACACACAACAATTCATTAGCCTGTGAACTTCAACTGCTTTTTCCTTATAAGTGCTACCAAGGAAAAACAGAAGATTCGTCTATGAGTAGCAAGCAACAGTAAGTCTACTTCATCTATTGGTGTTTTGTGGAAAAGAGGAAAAACAAAATTAAGAGTTAGAATTACTGCATGATTATGGCATTAAGCACACAAAATGAGCAGGCACGAACCTCTTCACAGCTAGTATCGCTAGAAGTTCACACAAATGAACATGTATTAAAAACTTACAGGTGAGGTTTTATGCATACACAAGCACAAGTTTGTAAACAGTTCGGTTATAAATGGTTTTCAAAATCTTTAAGACCTCTGCATGTTCTTTTAACATATCAAATGCTAAAAAATGAGAGCCTGTTTGTTCTGCTGGGTGCTAGGAAAGGATCAAAAGGAGAGGCGGGGGTGGCGCGCAGGGGAGGATGGGAGACGCGTGGTTTTCCATATCTTGGCAAGTAAAAATTCTCTTGACCCATGTTGTGGTTTTGATGTGCAAAATTGAGGGGGAAAAATGCAAAACCAGTTTCTTAGAACTGTGGAATGCAGAATTTGAGTTTTTATGCGTAACACATGTTTTGTATATATATACTTCCAAATGTCTTTTAGATTTGCTGAGTGTTGCTTTCATCCTTGTTATCCTTGTTTCATACCACCAGCCTAGTTCCAAATGAAGTCCATTATTTAGGTGCCATCTGGTGCTTTTGGCTACATAGACAGTAAACAGACAGATAAACATCCAGTTCATCCCTTAATGCTGAATCACAGAAATGGCATCCTATCTTCCATTGATTCTGCATTACTAGCACAAGAAGCACCACAAAGGTGTATATGAAGGAGGAGATTAGGCACAAGATATTACTGCTCTTAACTTAAAACTTGAAAGACAATTGGCTTACAATAAGAAGCAAAATAATCACAACCGACAGAAAAAACTAAGTTCTATAATCTGCATAAAAATTGTAATACCAGTCCAGTAACAGCTTTATGGATATCTTCCCCTAGTTTTTTTTTTTAACCTTTTTCAGCATTCAAGATCTAAAGTAGAAATCTATCAGCATAAAATGAACAACTCTACTTTTGCAGTAAGCTAATATTTATATGTGCAGTAAGTAAGTCCCAAAAGGCCATAAAGTGTTAAATCACATCACAAGAACCACTCACAAAGGACATACAAAAGAACACAATAACTAACCTTACTGGGTTGTGGAGGAGGAGGAAATGGTGTATATGGTTTCTTCTCTTTAGCCTTAACCTTCGGCCGCTTAACATTTTTCCTGGATGATGCCAGACCTAGATTATGCCAGAAGAAGCGGAGGAAAAAAGAAAAGAAAATAGTAGATGCAAAGGGAAATCAAAACATAGCACAAGGGGTACCGCACTTTTTAAATTTGGGAAGATATTTGTCCCAGTTCTCATCTGCAAGTGTGGGATTCTTTGCAAGCTCCCTCTTGATCATAAGAGTCTACCAAGAAAGCAAAAATTAACTCACATCACACACAACTTCATGAAATTTTGACTACCAAAAGTCAACGGCAAACCTCTGTACCTACCTTGATATGATATATTGGATGTATATTATTCATGCAATCTTCCACGATCTTTCTAATTTGTTTCAAGCCCTTGAATGAACCCATGGCAGCAACAGTGTATCCCTGGAGACGGATACTGTCACATAGATGCAGGTGGAGGTGCAGGATATGACACATTAATTTTATAAAGACATGCATACATGCATGGATGCAACAGACATCCATTCACCGAGACACAAACAGACAAACACACACACAGAATACAGATGGAAGTATGAAGTATGTCAAAATATAAACAACTAAAAATCCAAACAGAAAAGGACTTCAATAAACATCAAATATTTTCTATCATTTGTGCTGATTGTGTGTCTAAACCATCAAGTGAATTACACGAGCTTATTGAAGCCTGAGTTTCAGATGATCCATGCCCAGAATACAAGAGGAACTGAGCAAAACAAGTACTGTATAGGTAATGCGAGCCTGTAGAAGTACTAACATTACGTAGCTCCAGATGCAGACTTTAGTTGCACATATTAAAAGCAAAAGTTAAAACTCCATAAAGGATGCAACTGCAGATGACAAAAAGGCAAAAACATGGAACAGGTAATGATTCCAGACCTGGACCAACATATAGCAACCAGTCACCAACTCAATGGCCTGCATTTACAAAATAGAGTTCGCTCAAAATCTTCAACAAGAAAAGAAGGGCTTAACCTCAGCCCCATATAATGCCAACTGAAACAACATAATTTTAAACCAGCATACCCTCAGAGTGGTGTTGTTGCTACCCAACAGGCGTTGTCTTCTCCTGTGAAACCGTTCCTACACATTTAAATTTCATTAAACACTAAGAGCTTTAGCAAGACAAATCTCTTTTTTCCTTATTTTCCTAGTATAATGCAGTCAAATAGGGGAAAATATAAAAACTACTTAGGGTTGCAGGAGTTGATGCTTCACAGTTCACACATTAACGGCCTGCCAGATGATTCAACTAAAACAACACTGTGTTAATTAAAGTTCAATATCAATTTCTGATGAGCCATAATTTAAGAAAGAAGCAGCACCCAAGGATTTGTTCAGCTCAATGGCACAGAGAGAAGGGCACTGCACATCAGAGCGTAAGGATGACTGTAAGCAACAAATTTAATAGGTAGCAAGGATCTAGTTCAGATCTTTTAGTTGTATGCCATCCTACATCCAACGCAAAATGTTTTCAGCCACATCAGCATCATTACAACAAGGTGCACCAACCAATGCAAGCAATGGACATGCAAGGACCACCACCCTATACTTCATATGTAAACAAACATCTACCAGCCATAAGCAGGGAAAGTCTTATGCTTGGATTTAAGAATTTGCCTGTACGGAAAGTATGGAAGGCTGGAAACGCATGTGTGAACACGTATCAAGGGTATTAGATGAAAAGGAAGACAATACCTTATTGCGAATAATGTTGCCAATCTGTATTATGTCACATTGCATTTCATCATCCAATATTTTAATTGCCTACAACCAAAATTTGAATGGACATGAATTTCTCGCCTTCATATTCAAAAAGCATGTTAAGATACAGAAGTTCACAGAGAAAAGGAAGACAAAAAAAAAATTACAAAAAAACAAAAGAGATATTGAACATGTATTCTACCACATTCAACCACCTCCTTTATCTGAAATGCATTCAAATGCCTGTTTGACATAAAAATTATTATTTTTTGTTTCCCTCCTCTAAAATACAGCTTTTGGACAATGTTATGAATGACAAAACCACTTTGCTTGACCAAATTAGAAAGCAACTAATCATTACAGTGCCAAACTTTCTTTTGAAACAAAAACCTTAGTGCAGATTCAAACACAACTCCGAAGACTTATTTTGGATAGCTTCTGACACAACAAAATATGTATAAAGCCAAATGTTAAATCTACATGCCTGAGGTGCAGGGACACTACGAGCCAAAAGTCGTAAAAGATCCCTAGCCTTTACAATGACATATGGGTCCCTCGTCTTCCGAGTTGTGGAAACGCTCATGGTACCCTCAACCTGTCAACAAATGAGCTAATCTGTAATCAGAACCAACAGCAACCTTATCATAGAAGTGCAACCATATGCCCCAGTACATTAACTGTACTATGCAGCAAACATGCCCAAAATATTCTTACCAAGTTAAGCTCACATGCAACACCATACTCTTTAAGTGCCTGCTTCACAATATGCCATGCTTCTTGCAAATACTTTTCTGAAACAAAATAACCACAAGTATGAGCAGTGAGGAACATATGTTCAGCTATAACATCAACTCATTTTACAAGTGCAAAGTCATGCTTGACAAGTCCAATGCACACAGAACAATAAATAGGGCAATTTCTTGCATCATCAATTATGCATATACCAAAAGTGGTAAGAATGTCATCTTCATAACACTTTTTTTCTGTTAAGCAAAATCTGAAAAGTAGCTTTATGCCATTCCAAAAGGTCCTACCAATTTGGTCCAAATTCAGTCTGACATGGCGTGACAGCAGCTCAAGATGAGATTCCGTTAAGCAACATCTCTTCATTAAAATGAATATATACATAGTATATACATACCCAAGGTCTGCAAAGGTTACATGTCTACACATTCCTCTTACACAATTACCATCAGTCTTGACCTGCTAAAACATAGATGAAACCTACACAGATGGAAAAATTTGATGCTGAACATCGTATCCTTGTATTGACAAATTCATGCTACTAAAGATGTCATAAGTCATAACCCCGGCCTGCTGAAAAAAATTAATCCTGATAACACCAAGTTCACAAAACCTTGTAGAAGCCTGTGCCAAGTTTCATAATAGAACCACACAAGCAATCCCCTCTCCTTCTACTAATAAGGCATCTGAGTGCACACCTCTCTTCAAAAGAGTGAAAGTAGAGGCTAGCTTTACGTAAGCGTTTTACAAGATATCTAAACTTATCAACCACTTGAGAGAGAGCACATTGAAGTGCTCGCCAGTGGCCATGAAAAACCAGGTAATACCATTTACCACTGCCTACAGGTGGATAATAAGCAGATATCTTCCCAAACATGGCAGATATTAAGACCATGTATTTAAGTTCATATGACAATTACTAGTCATAGTCACAAATATTGTTTAAGGGTTTTAAACAACAAGGTAGGCATGTTTTCCTCAGGCATAATACAGCAGAGTCGTTTTTCTCGGCAAAATCTCGAGAAACTTTAAAACAATTAAAAAAATATCTTAAAAACAAAATGCAAAAATAAAAATGTGGTAATAAAAAAATGTAAAAAACGCAACAAATGTCAAAAAAATAAAACTATATATATCAAGTGAAAAAACGCAAAAAAGTGAAAAAATGAGAAATATGAAAAAATGTGAAAAAACGTGTTTTCATGTTTTTTTTGTTCATTTTGGCATCTTTTTCAAGAAGACTTGGTATTTTCCCTTTTTTGGCTGATGTTTTTTTTTTTTGAAGAAATGTGATATTTGTGACTATGCTCGTCACAAATGAGATATATGTAACCAAGTTTATAGGAGAATTGACAAGAGTCATTTCAGTGCATGTTATGCACAAATGTTCCAGACCCAAGATTCATCAATCCACGCTAGATTTGGTTCCAGCAACCATCCCAGCATTAATGATTTCAGTTATCATGATCGTACCAATGGCAGCATCGGCAAGCAAATATGACAAGTTAAATAACAAAAACAGGACCCAGTGCAACAGATTAACATATACCTCTGTAACTTGGAAACTTTACGGAGAAGGTGCTAGTCTCAAGCATGCCGCCCTCATTCCAAGAGGGGTCAAACTTCTCAATCTTCCAGTGGTCGACGGAAGGGTCATCCCATGGCTTGGGTTTGTCATGCTTCCCCTTGTGCTTTGGCTTCCTTTGTTCCCTTTCCTCTCCATCACTGATGAGGCCCTCAGCCATTGCCCCCTCCTGCTCTCTCTCCCTCTTTAACTCTTCAGTTTCCCTCCAGGCCAATGTTGTAAAATGTGATGAGGTGAAGAAAGGCGTTCAGCCTATCATAAAGCAAAGCATTAGGGCATCAACTTCAAGATCAAATTTGTAAGATATATTATATCCACAATGGTAATGAAAATTTTGAAAAAGTACAGCTAAAATACCACGTAAAAACACATCAAACTCGTATTGATCAGGTTTCACATAAACATGAACATGTAAACCATAATCAATTTATATTCACAATATAATGAAATCCACAATCACAAAATAATAGTGAAAACAACTCCAACAAATGTGGGGTCGTCCCTAAATCGACATGCCCCAACAATACCTTCTACATGAAGGTCATCTCTTGTCAAATGACCTCTCCTAACAATACCTTCTACACACAGTTCAGTTGCAAAATCAAGTTGTATTCATAATGTAAATAAGCTAGAACCACAATCACGAAATCATAACGAAAATAACTCAAACATATGGGTGGTGATCCTCAAATCAACCTGCTCTAGCCACATCCTATATATGCAAATTTTTTTTGTAGAAATGACCTATCCCAACAATACTTTCTAGGTCTACTTAAATTTCACAGTTAAAATTTTGCCTTCAGTATGTATGTTTTCCAAATATTTCATTTGTTTGAGGGGGAAAAAAGAACAAGAAAAAGGGAGGCCAACTTAAGTCGATTTGTGTGAACTTTTGAATTATACAGAAATTTCAAGTATGTTGTGGCAATACTTGTGGCAACCACATATCATTAGAGGACTGCAGCAATACAACTAGAAATTATACACTAAGTTACATAAAGGAACTACAGTTAACACCCTATAAAATCGGCAAATAATTAGGTTAGAAACAAATTGTCTAAACACAAACTAAACTAGAGCAACCTATTCTACTCAGCTGATGAAAATTTAAAACTTAAAATAAAATTCAAGACTAACTATTAACCAAGGACCCGACCTCAACCTAAATCAATCTGTGACCTATCCTATTCCTCCACAGAAGAAACAGAATCATCGCCCCAAAATGCAGCAGATTACAGAGTTTAGACACAACCAACTCCTTTGCATAAACCTGTTGCTTAAACTCATATTCTCGTGATGATTAAGGCAACCGCCACAAGAATGGAAGCAAACTGAACTCAAACGTGCAAAAAACCCTCAATGAAAAGCTTCTAAAAGCCACGCCAAATGCAACAATAAAAAAATATTGAGGCATGAAACAATTGAAAAAACAAATAAATCAACGGGAAACTGACAGTATATCAGGCAGCCCTAAATCGAGAGAGGGAGAGAGACAAGGGCTGCCGGCCGGCCATTGCTGACCGGAAGCCATCGTTCGCAACAGAGAGACAGGTAGGACTGAAAGAGGGAGGGAGAGAGAGAGAGAGAGAGGAACAATATAGAGAGAGAGAGGGGCGAGGGCGGATGGCAGGACATTTCTGGACAGCTGCCCTCAATAGAGAGAGAGGGAAACCTGTTTAGCGGCCACCAGTACTGCAGTTATGGAAGAGAGAGGGCCACGGAGCTAAGTAGACTTCGAATGAACCGACCCTTCAGCGGTGACTTCGGCGAACCTATCATCCGGCGGTGAGAAAAGGAAAGGAGAGGGTTTCATGGGTTAAGCAGACTGGTACAGAGCCAGAGAAGAAAGAGAAAAGGACTATATATATATAATTTCTTCGTTCGTTCCATGAAAATATTCGGCAAACAAGAAGCGTTCGATTTTTCTAATCAAACAGCTATTGTTGGTCATTCCAAGAGACAGAATGGATGAGCTGGGACGGGGTTGTCGTCACAGCCCCCCCTGGGTCGGCATGCATGACTGCTGGCCATGGGCAGCGAGAGAGACAGAGAGCGCAGCCACCCATGGCCTGCGAGAAAGATTGGGGGGCGCGGCCGGCCATGGGCCGCGAGAGACAGAGAGAGAAGGTGCTGCTCGGCCACCGCATCCGGCTCAGGCTGGCCACGGGTGGTGGCTGTGGGCAGATAGAGAGAGAAAGAAAAAGGGGATACGAGCTTACCTGTGGATGATGAAAACACTTCCGATGTCACTGACGACGACGATTGGCAGAGGCACGACTCTCGCAGCAGGGGACGGTTGGAGAGGGAGAAAGAGAGGCGGGAAATGAAGCCCCGCACTGATTGATGGGGCAATGAGAAGTCCGATTCTTTTAATCGGACGGTTCTCTTAAGTGGCACGTTGCGGTTAGGACAAGGACGTCCGACAGAAATGCTCCCTCTCTTGGTGCATACTTGCTCTTTTTAGACTTTATGATTTGCAATTCAAAGAAGTCTAGTAACTATTAGGCCCCGTTTGATGGCAAAGAAGAATTTAACGTGGTAAATTTACCATGGTAAATTCTTTTGGAAAAATTTACATGATGAAATTTCTCCCTCTTCCAATATGAGGCTCTGTTTGATTGAAGGGTAGAATTTAACGTGGTAAAATTAACCATGTTTGATGCACAGATAGTTTTTTGCAGGGTAAAATTAACCTTGTTTAATGCACAATGTAGAAAATTTGAGAGACTTTCTTTGGGACTGTTAGTAGTAGTTGTTTTTTTTTTTTTTTCTTCTTCTCCCCAATTTCATGTGGGAACAAATTGAAAGATAATATTCTAAAACAACAAAATGTTGAGGTTTACACCTACGCATTAAGCATGCAGTACCAAAAAAATTTAAGGTACAAAAAAAAGTAACACAGTTAGAACCATGACATCCACGAGTTCAATGTAGTTGACCAAATAGAAGTTAGAACCATAACACAGTTAAACATGTATGAAAGTTATAAAACATTAACAAAAGCCTGTATTCCCATCCAAAATATAAGTTTAATGAGTACATATCCAACAAAGAAAACAGGTAATCACAAAAGAAGTCAAAAAGGGCTGCTAACACATCAATGGTCAACTCAATTAAGTCAAAAAGGTAAGAAGCAATGAAATGATGCACTTGCAATTATAGAGATAAAATTTGCTATGAAAAACAAATGCAGCAAACAATACAACAAATAACAAGGCAAGGCATCAAGAACTATAACAACTTGAAAACTTCATATATTTACAGCGTCTAAGAACTGAGACATTGTACATAGTATATACAGACTGACAGAAGGATGGTGTTGGTTGTGGCGCTTCTAGTTGTTGCCCATTCATGACAATCATCAAAGTCATCCTTTAACTTCAGACTTTCGGCATTATGGCAATTACATATGTGCAGCCAGATAGTAGAGTAGAGAGGACATTTGATGAACAACTTAGCCAGCCATGAGAAATCAGATAGAAAACATTCTCAAGGTGTAAGCACAAGTGCACATAGCATTAAGAAATTATGCATTGGCTCTCAAAATCAAAGAGCAAGAAACTACAATTCTCCATCAGTGCCACAATTTCGACTGCAAATTAATTCAAACAACTGCATGAATGTAAACTCACCTTAAATGCAGGCTCTGGCTCTTCTTGCCCGGGTTTGTCAGAAATTTCCAACACCCACTACAAGCAGGAAAAGCAAGCATTAGTCTTAAGTCCTAAAAGATGCTCCAAGTTGCCAAGAACAGTAACAACGTTGAGAATTTTTCTGAAAAATTATTTTTCTTGAGCAAAATCTTGGAACTGAAACAATTAAGATAGATACAAACAGAAAAGATATGAAATGAAGAGCCTTCAACTAATTTTCTTGCAAATATATTGACAAAAAATTCAACATAGTTATTAATATTTAAAAAAATTAAAACAAACAAAAACTAAAAGCGCATTTCAAGTATTTCTTATAAAAAGGAAAATAAGACATAAAATAACGATACCAACCCAATAACATTTTTCTTGACAATATTTTAAAATATTAGGATCCCTATCAAAAATGTTTAATGCTGTTTTTGGCAATAAAAATAATATCTTCCAAAATAGCATTGGTATTTGTGAATATGTTGCTAACAGGCAAAAGAAGATATACAGTAATAAAATTGGAAGCACCAATTTTTAGTTGAGATGCAGACGAAGTATAAGAAAAGAATATCAACAGATGCATTAGTCCAATTTCTACGATGCAGTTCTTTTCTAGCAAAGAATATTCATAGCATTATGGAAGGAAAGTTTTTGATTAAGATCACTAAGGAACAAACAGAAGGCAAGCATTTGCAATCGACCAATAGTAACATCAGGAATGGCATGTATGAAAGACAACTTTTATTTGTACCTATTTACATCCACTTATTAATCCAGCCACAATTTGATGCACGTAAACCATCAATAAGCAAAACATAGGCCCTCTTCTTCTTCTTGACAATTTTTACTTAAGACCCTACTTCTTCTTCTTCTTTCTCTTAAGTTGAGTTGTCCCATGCATATAACAATAAATAAGCAAAATGATCTTTTTCTTTCCCTGGTCATGTTCTACTTTTCAGGCGCTTCCTAGGTAGAAAAACGGAAAAACCATCCCATTTGTCCGTTTCATGTTCTAGCCCTAATATCATTGTAAAATTCAACAGAAACAGAGGTAGCTGAAGTAAACACAGATAGCTGTTACCAGTGAATGAGAAATCGCCACATACCTTAGTAAAGGAGTAGCCAAGAGGGAAGAACAGAAATTTCCTGTTGAAGATGGTGCCTGAGGTCCTGCGTCTGAATGAAGATAGAGCGACAGAGGAGAGGAACGAGAGAGCAAGAGAGCAAGAGAGGAGAGGAACGAGAGACCGATAGAGGAGAGGGGAAGAGGCGACGGAGGGGAAAGAGGCAGCGAGAGAGGAGAGGCTCTGAGAGCGGACAGGAACGAGAGACCGAGAGAGGAGAGGGGAAGAGGCGACGGAGGGGAAAGACAAGAGAAAACGGGGGATAGGACGGAGAGAGCGAGAGAGGAGAGGCTCTGCGAGAAGAACGACAGACAGAGAGAGGAGAAGGGAAGAGGCGAAGGAGGGGAAAGAGGAGAAAACACCGGGTTTTTTTTTAGAGCCCTAACGGCTCTCGAAGAAATCCATGGCAAAAAGTCCGAGCTCTCAGCTCTCAAACATTTTACCGGGTGAAATTTAACCGGCTTACAACGAGTTCGCGTTCGATGCACTCAACAGTTACCGAGTAAAATTTACCGCAGCCGTACAGTTTTGTGAAAATCACCTCAAGAAAATAGGCTTTGTGAAAACCATGCTTTTCAATCATTTTTTTTAAATCTACTTTGTAAGTTTAGATGACAAGTCAAACAGTAAGTTCTTCTTTTAAAACCCCCAGTTTATGTTTGGAATGAGTTTCTCATAATGTGTCGATCAGCTCACTCAATAAGCTTCCTTGTTTAGTCATTCGTTGAGCTTTTTATTCTTTGTAGTTTCATTCATCGCTCATGATTGTGCATATTAAACAGCTGCGTGTAAGATGGCGATAGATATGAAATGAAATTTCAATTCATGTGGTCGTATTTGGTTGCAGAGACTTGTATCCAATTGCTAGTTGGAGATTCTCCTTTACAATAAAATGACATTTACTAATAAGCGATAAGCAATCGGACGAAACAAATTGCGATAACATAACTGCATGATTCGTTTATAATACACTTAACATATCATGGTATGTTAAGAACTCGAACTTCCAAAGTGTACAAATATTTGATGTAGAAGAACACTTGAGTGAATCTGAATTTAAATTGGAATTTAATCTCAGTTGGATGTTTAGATCAAACTGGATCGAAAACTAAATCCAATTGACTGACATTTATCAAATACGAATCCAATCTGTTATTCTAATTGAATGCTTAGTTTTTATTCACATATGACCCTTTCGAGGCACTTTGGTCGGATACTAATCAGTTCTATTGACATCTTTACTTATTATTATTAAGAGGGCGTTTGATTACTCCAAATTTTAAATCCATGGATTTGATGTATATATGAGTTTTTATACATGCTTCCATGCTAGATGTGGTAAAAAATCTGTCATAAAATTATTGATCTCATGTTGGGCATAATATCCACACTAAAATTAATTGATTTATTTTTATACAGTTTTCACTTACTTTCAAACTATTTTTTTTTAATAATTAAGTCGAAACGAAGTTAAATAAAAGCCATGCGTGATGGTGAAAACAAAACTAAAACGTGAACGTTGAAACGACTCATTTTTTGAAAAGTTTTTTAACACGACATGATATAAGTTGAACCTGATTCATAAGAGGTAAAAAAAGAAAACCTAAAGACAAATGAAGCTCGTATGGGAACCATTCGACCTGTGCGGCGCTTTATGACATTATGGTGAAAAATCTGGGAGCTAATTAGATGTTTTCTACGCCTCGTTCCGGAATTGTGGAGTTCCGTCGTCTCGCGCTACGCAGGTCCTCCTCGACCCTGTCGTATATCTCTCGCGCGAACGGCTCATCCTGCTATGTACCTCTCACCGCCGCCGCCGCTGGCAGCTTATGCGAGTTGTTCAGGTCTCTCTCTTTGTGCTAACGCCAAATAGCAGCCATCATCCAAGGAGGTAAGCCTGCGACTGAGGCAAGACGATTTCATCTTGCGCAAGCCTTCATTTTCATGAATGCGTGACTGAGTTTTAGGGTTTCGTTGTGCTTTAAAGGCTTTAATGATTTGAGAACAAAGAGGGAAACGAAGGGGGAAGCAAGGGACCTAGACATTAGATTGGCCTGGACTGCCCTTTGCTGAGCAGGTCGTGGACTTCTGCATGCTAAACGAGGGTACTTTCATCGTTGTTGTGGGAGCAATCCTGCAAACTAGTCTCTGGTAAACAGGTCGGTGGACGAGTTGTATCTTTTTCTTGCATTCTCTAAATGGGCTGGTTGGTTTTACATCTAGTTATCTGGAGCTACAGATACCTCATTAATAGCGTCTTTTGTATGCAAACTGTTCACCAAATAATTTTTAGTAAATGTGTACGTGTGACCCTTTCCCCACTTTTCCCTTCTACTCATAATAAATAGTTCAAACATCCCTATTGTTGGTGCTGCACGTGTGAAATTGATACTTCATGCTGCAAGTGAGAAATTGATGCTTCTGGCTGCCTAGTGTCCATCTACGGTCTGGTGAAACAGGTAAACTTGTTATAGTTTCAATAGGATATCCCTTCAAAATGGCATATCTCATGTTCTTTTGGGCCGGTCCATGTGACACATTCTCTAAAGCCAGATATGATATTGCGTGCAATAGAACTTTTGAAAGATATGGTACAATATAAAATCTCAGATCGGCTGAAGTGGTGCAAAAAAGTTGCATCCAAACCAGTTAAATACACACATAATATGCAGATTAGAGGTTTTGATACCGGAAAAAGAGGTGCATCCGTACCAGTGAACTTGAATTTGTCCACCTAATCTCACTACAGAGGGCAGTTACCAGCTAGCTCCAGCTTTGAAGAATGCCCTCCAAAAATCTCCTTCACGTTCTCACAAAATTTCATTACACTGTACAAACATTCGCAGCTTCTCTTTATTTTTCTTAGTACTGTCACTGCATTCGCCACCCCGCGAGCTTTTTGCTAATTGCTATCAAAATTTTCTCATTACGAAATTGTTTACTGGGTACCTCCTGATTGAATTTTTTGGGTTCCTGCATAATTTGGTTCACTATGGCAGTTCCTTGTTTGTATAATCGCATTGCCTGTTCATCCACCATCCATCTTCCCAAGCTCATGTGGTGTACTAGTTGGTCATCTTCTATCTTCGACATAGATGGAATAGAATACATAGTCCTTAAGTAAATGCTTGCAACAGCTAGTTTTCTACCGAGATAAACTATAAAACCCTTCAAAGCTATATAACTTGTCCATGCTAGCAAATTTGAGCATTGTCATGGAAGAAATGCATAGTAGAGAATGCAGGCAAAACAATCAGTTCATCGCTTCAATCATGTTTTGACATACAAGAACCTTGGGGGTATTTGAGGTACCGAATCATGATGAATATTCCTTGTTCCATTTTTCTGTTATGTTTGATGGCCGGAAGTTTTCAATCCAGATTTAAAATTATCAATTGTTATTGTTTGATGAAACATGCATTGAATTTTTTTTTTCGGTTTTGGGTTACCATTAGATCCCACAACTTCTTAGTTCTCATCGATATTTGCTGAGCCATATTATTCCATTACGGTTGGCCTTTCTTTTTGACAGCTGAGCATTGCCAATATTGGGTTTATTGTACCACTGTTGGGATTAAATAGGCATATCTTTTTGTCATTCTTGCAGGAATTCAGCATCAATTTTTCGCTTTGTTTTGGGTTAGGTTGCTATTGGATTTTCTGAGGCTTATGGCTGGTGAAGAGGACACGGAATATCATCTTTTTTTTTTGTGAATTTCTTGTACTTGGATTTTTATTTATGGAGAACAAACTTAAAGCTGGAACCATTGGCTAAAATTTGAAACAAAGTTCGGTCCTCTGATGATTGTTTGTGGTTAACAAAAAAAAAATCTAGCTCACAGCCAACAACCCAGGAAAAAATCTTCACTGTCTAGAGGTTCTCTGAAGGACAATCTCCTCTACCTGAAACAGAAAATATCAATATTAGTTTTTAGTGTTGTCCACCGCTGCAGCATTCACAAACAGATTGCAAGTGAAACTGCAATGATTAAACCAAACCATTTTAAGGCCACTCCAGTTCTGTAACTGTTGAAAGATCTTCTTATGGGTACTGGATATGGTGTAACTTTTGGTGCTAACAGCAGTCATCATATATTAGTTAAGAAAGGGTCCCTCAGTAAGCCAACTTTACTTTCGTCCATGACACCAAGTCATCCTTGGAATTGGTTCATCTATGTTTTTCACTTGTTTATCATTTTGTGTCATGAGGTGTCCATTGATGCTCATTGGTGTTGTTTTATTTCCTGACTCAGATGGCTAGATGGGACGACATTCTCACACTTCCTATACAAGACCCACCGACCTTAGATTTCTCTGCTGCTGATCTTGTCTGGTCTAATGTGGATGGGTGGAAGCAGGAGGTAGACAGGGTTGCACGCATTCCCTTCTCTAGAGTGGATGACTTCGTGAGGGGAGAATCCTCCAATTCTGAATGTCCAACTAGGTTTCATGTTGAAGCTAGAAGGAGAAGACCAAAAGATGCAGTCTTGAAACCAAGGGTTGATGCATATCTTGAGTACATCCTGTAAGTATTTGGACTTACTATTGCTGCTTTTCACTTCTATCAACGGACTTTAGTTATAGCTTCAAGAGAGATGTTAAACACAATGTTTCAGGTATTGGTGTTCATTTGGCCCAGATGATTATAGAAAAGGTGGGGTTTCCCGGCCCAGCAGAAGGAATTTTGTGAAACATAAGAAGAAGACAGTTGGGCGACCAAATATCAAGAGAGGCTGTGTTTGCCACTTCATTGTGAAGAAATTAGTAGATGACCCATCAGTTGCACTTATCATTTATAACAAGCGGAGGCATGTTGATGTGAAAGGCTTACCTTGTCATGGTCCGTTGGATGTAAAAGCTGTTGGTACTCGTGCAATGTTTGCTCCCGACTTCTCTGAGGACCTCCGTCTTCGTATTGTTTCCTTATTGCATGTTGGTGTGCCTGTTGAGAGCATAATGCAGAGGCACTCAGAGATGGTAGAGAAGCAAGGAGGCCCACGTAACCGAGATGACCTGCTTACCCATCGCCATGTTCGTACATTGGAGAGAAATGTTAGGCGTTCTACTTTTAAATTTGATGCAGACGATACAGTTAGTGTGGGAATGTGGGTCCAGTGTCATCAGAACTGTGTTTTCTTCTATGAAGATTTTTCTGAGACGGGACCTTTTGTTTTGGGCCTTCAGTCAGAGTGGCAGCTTCAACAGATGATTCAGTTTGGTAATCACGGCCTTATCGTATACAATTCAAGATTTGGGATGAACAAGCTGAAGGTTTTCTTCCTGTTGTGATTTTCTTGTTATCTCTTTTTTGGTAATCTTTTACCTCAATGAAGCGCCTTTGAACAAGGGTGACTGCAAATGGCCTCTTGAGTTTGGCGGGAGCAAGTTTTAGCATGCAGTAGACTGTCCAAGTTGAGACTTAGATTGAGCTGTTAAATTGTGGTTGTTTGTATGTTTTCGAGTTGCTAGTGGATATTATCGGCTTTTACGGACTCATTTACAATCTTCCATGCCTTGAATTTAATTTGTAGCACATGAATTTGAATATGCATGATAATGCTGTAACTATGGTTTTCATCCTTTGTGCAGTATGCTCTCCACAGTCTTCTTGTCTTCAACAAAGAAAAAGTTCTAATCCCTATTGCCTGGATTATAACAACACGCTTTGCCACTGTTGATTCATACAAGTGGATCAGGGCTCTCTACAACAGGGTTCATGCGAAGGATCAAATGTGGAAATTGGCTGGGTTTATAATTGATGATCCAACTACTGATATCCCGACAATCAAGTAGTCCTGCAGTTTCCTTGTTCATCGTTTTATTGCTTAACAATTATTTTTGTCTCTTAGAATCTTGTCTGCTAACTGTTTTTTCATCTACTTACACAGAGAGGTGTTTCAGTGCTCTATTTTGGTTTCCTTTTGGCGTGTTCGACATGCATGGCACAAAAACCTCAACAAAATGTGCTCAGAAACTGAAACGCAGGTTGAGATATTTAAACGGTTGGGACAGGCAATTTATAGGCTACGCGGGAGACATAGTTGTGATGAATCTTTCCAGGAGTTTCTAGAGGACTTTATTGACAGCACTGGCTTCTTGGAATACTTCACCTCCACATGGTTGCCCAGAATTGGTTGGTGGCATTCCTTCTGTAGATTCTCATTGCTTGAGGAATTTCCGTTTCTTAATTTTTTCTGTGACTGATTTTTGATAGGGACGTGGGTTGAAGCACTCAAGAGCTTCCCATTCTCAAGTCAGGAGGCTTGTGCTGCAATGGAAAACTACCACTACAGGTTGAAACTTAGATTATTAAATGAAAAACAAACAAATGTGTACCAACGTGCTGATTGGTTGGCTGATAAATTAGCAACAAAGGTGCATTCTTACTTCTGGCTTGATGAGTATGCTGGGCGGAATGATTTCGTTCGATACAAGAAACTCGAATGGGAGAGCGGCCTAACATCTTGGCGGGAAGCATTGTTAATTCCAGATTCTGCTGTTGTCCTCGAAGATGGATATGCAAAAATAATCAATCAGAGTGACCACGAAAGTGTCCATGTAGTTCTTAATCCTGGTTCTGAATATGCATTGTGTGATTGTGATTGGTCAAGAATGGGCAACCTCTGTAAGCATGTTATCAAGGTTGCAAAAGTTTGTCGCCATCTAGTATCTACGGCACCATCAATCAGTCTTTCCTGTTACAAGCACACTTTGAATAATGTGCTTTACCGTCCACCACATGACTCTCTTATCCTGGATCATGCTGTTTCCTTAGCTGTCAATGTACAAACACAATTGAATGTTAGGGATTATCAAGCACATGGCAAAGTAACCCTCACCAAACTCGAAACTGGTATACAAGCTGATGAGGTTGGATCCGTCAATGATGTGATGGAGATTGGAGAGAGAGACTTGGCAGAAGAGGACCAGCAAATCCTAACTGAGAAAGAAAATAATGGGAATGGCATCTCCAAAACAGGCAGCAAGGTTGGTGATGCTAATATTAGGTAACTGGATGGTCACTCATTTCTTGAAGGTGTCGACAAAACAAATGCTAGTCTGGCCAACAGTATGGTGTTAGATTGAAATCAAAGTTGCCAAGTTGGTCTAACTGAGACGGTGATTCATGATAAGAACATCGAATCTTTGGTTTCTATAGATGTTGGACCTGAAAACGACAAAGAGGAACGACTGGTTCTTTAGATGCTGGAGATGGAGCTTTCTATCAATCCTGCTGGGAGGTCTAACGCTATCTGCAAGATGCTGCTGGAGATGTGCTCAACAATGGATTTGCGAAGGAAACTTGTGGCAATACAGACACCGTGAAGTGACCATTAACCTTGTGTTCATGCTTGAGGAAGCTGGTAACTGAGATGGATAACATTTTAACTAATAGTGTTGACTTAAATGCTCATGATGCAGACAGATTAGGTGCGGCACAATTGGCAGATGGACATCGGAGTTCCAACAGCCGAGTAGAAAAATCAGGTCCTGAAGAAATGATTGCTGGCAATGTAAAGGATGGAGGGGATGCGTCTTCTAAAGCTGAGAAAGCTTGTGATAGCCTAATCGTTGTTGGTGGAGTACTAGATGCGGGCTTTCTGTGGCTACTGATAAGAATTCCGAGGATATGGTTTCTTGACATGTATGGTGGAATTTGTGTCTGCTGTAAAATTCTCTCTCTGTTCCTCTCTCTTTTGGTCAGGGGCCTACAGGTCTAAGATCAAGTGGTGATAACCTGACAATAACTAGTACTATATATGTTCTTGCGGATGTGGACTCTGATGTCATGCTCGGAAAAGCTTGGTTGTGTAACAATAGTATCAAGTTCCAGTGCAATTCTTCGGCATTAGCTAATTTATGAACTTTTCATGGGATCGTGTTACCAACTTGTTGCCCTGAACCATAAGAAAGAGACTCTCTCTCTCTCTCTCTCTCTCTCTTCCCTCAGTGGGCCAACAACTGTTGGTGGAATTCGACTTTCCTCTTTACCACAAAGTCATGCAGCTTGCCGAATTAACCAAACCAAGCATATGTTTTAAAAGGAAATCCTCTTTTGAGGAATAATCACAAATTAAATGTTGTTATTGCCGACCCATGCATTTACAGCATGTTCATTAGAGCAAAATACTTACTTTTTCCAATTCCTTCACTTGAATATTTCTTGGAGTCGGTAATGAACCCAAAACAAATTTGTATAGATCTGATGTGTTCAAGATGTTAAAACTTGTCCATTTAACATGATATATGAAATAGGCTTATCATGACAATAATGTTTTATTTTGAAATGTCGGTGGAGTACTTATTCCAAGGTTGATGTGCAATTTTCCTAAACAACATAACTAATTACTTGTGAAAATAATCAAGCACTGGTATCGACATATAAAGCCACTTCTTCTCATATAATGTACATATCCAATCAAAAGAAACAAGTTTAAGAAAGGCGAAATTAGTTTTCCAGGAGCAAAAATAAAATCTGTCACCAACACAAAGCTAAGATTTAGTTGCTTAACGGAAAGTAAGCCACAACAAGTCCATTTAGAAAGAATTAAGTCACTCGATGATGGACGACTACAATTGCTCCTTTACTTGGAACGACAGGTTCCCTAGGTTGCACTACGGGCATGCTCAAATAGAGACCAATATAGATGGCTTAACAGGCAGCCATTGCCTTGTCGAACTATCTGACAGATGCATCCATGATCCACCACAATGAAGAAGTTCAGAGAAGAAGAAGTAAAATGGAAGCCAGCATAGCTTTTTTCTGTAGTGCAAACTTAGCAATGAAGGGACAAGGCTCCACTAACCTCAAAGTTCACTGGTAGTTGGCTTATCTCACTCTCTGTGTGCGTTGAGATATCGAACGACTGTTGCAAGCTAAAAGATTCTGTCCGTTGATTGTTAAGCTTTTATAAAATCTCAACCACACACTTAAATCATACAATTTCTTTATCGATCCATAATGTTGTAGATGCGAAGATCACATTCATGCAGCGGATTTTAAAAACTTGCGTGTTCTTTCACCTAAAGAATACCATAAGATGGATCGGTCGAGGTTCGTTTGTTGAGGCAGGATCAACGTTCAAGTTAGTAGAATCTAAGTTGCGTGTGCGATTAACACAAATTTAGAAGAACGAGGGTCGCTAAGATTTTGAGTAGAAAGCCACGGTTACTGTTGGGCATTGAAGATGAGGAAATCATATCCCTTCATTGACTACGCCATTGTTGCAGGGGAAAGGGAGGAGGGATGGACGTGCACGATGCCTGCAACAGAGTCTGCCACATTCTTTTTCTCCTACTAGTTTCCTAGAACGAACGACCGCCATTCCTTTTAGTTCTATAAAGCTTGGAAACGACATTACATTGTTAAGATACTATTGAGAAACACCCAGACATTAGTGTCAATTTCTTGGCTATTCATGTTCTTAGAAGGTGTTTTAGGTCCCAAAGCAGTCTAGAACGTGCTTATTCATGACAGGTATTTTTGTCTTTCAATCGGACTATTGAATGGATCGATATCGAGACAGATCCAATTGGGGAGCGTGTTTCGTACACGTGGCGCACAATCGGATCCCCGAGCACAAAGGGCCGTGTTCCGAGGCCCGAACATATAACTTGCATCGAAGGCAAAGTGGTGTTGCATGCAATTTCATTTGTCTTTGGCAAAACTTTTGTACACCTCTTCAAGACTCATCATCGCCTCTCCTTTAATCCTGCAAATGAGCTCACAACTATCGGCCATAAAGAAAGAAATATGTGGACAACTTGCACTAAATATGAGCCATTCTGATGGTTGATAGATGCCACACATAAAGTTATTTTATACTTTGCAAAGTCAGACAAACCAAAATTAATAAATACTATTTAATAGGGCCTTACTAAACAAATAAAGAATTTGCAAGTCAACCAAGAGGAGGGAAAGGGATGTAAATGGATTAGATACATTTTATTATAAATTCGATTTTGAAACTAACTGGATTTAGATTTGGTGCGATTTCACAGCCGAATTTCAACTCGACCTTGATATGTAATTAAGCTTCGGTAACAAAATCCAACCTAATTATGTTTAAACGTCATAACTTATGCCACTCGAATTTGACTCCGGTTTTAAAAATAGGTTTTGAATCTGAATTTGAATGTGGGTCCGATTACGTATAACTCAAATTTGGTGTTGGAGCAGTCACCGATTTGGATTTATTGAACTTTTACGATAGAGGTTGAACTTTAGTTGTAGAAATCTAGAGGCAGGTAAATAGAAAACTTTAGTTTCGAGAGTTTTGGAGTCATTGTGGAATTATAGTGCCAACATTAAAGCTTCGCTGAAGTTCCACTTCAACAGGCAAGACTTTAATGGTGGAAGACATTTTTTGCCTGTAAACTTCTCAATGGTTGGAACAAAAGTTTCTTGCAATCAAAGATAAATGAAAGGTAGAACTAAATATCCAGCAGTTTGAAACCCGATTATATATATATATATATAAAGGGAGAGAGAGAGAGAGAGAGAGAGAATATGTATATGTCTAGATCTAGTGCCCTCAAACAAGAGATTTTAATAAATGAGGGAGCTTCTCTCTTTCTTAAGCCCTACAAATCAACCTTGACCTGCAAGCTGCATGCCGCAAATCATCTGGCCGGCCGAATTTTGAGGAGGGGCGCTGGCGTCAGGCGACAGAAAGAAGCATCCCCCAACCCGGGGGAGGCAGGAGCAGAGTCAAGGTAGGAGCCTGGATAGATTGGACCCACCTTAATTTTCGTAAATTTTAAAAAATTTCACTTGTTTTATATAAAAATTTTAAAATATAATTTGCTTAAAAAATTTCTTGACTCTAACCCCTAAAGACATAGACAAAGAGATTTTTTAAAGTCTTCATTCAGTATATATTATTTATATAGAGTGACGCTTTGAAAGCCCTAAAGAATGATTTAAAAGGTTGGCTTTTATATGCCCACCAATTGACGGCGGGAGTGCACTGTAATTATTGAGAGTCGATTTAGTTCATCAATACGGCCATGATCTATGTCAGAACCTAAAAACTCCATTCTTATAAGTCCGTTTAATTCTTTTTTATCGGCATTGAATGCCCAATAATCTGGACGATTTTAAAGTCAGTGTTTACGGAATTTGACATTTTTGGCGATAAATTTTTTTTCTTTCTTGACGTGTGGTAGCAGAAACAATGGAGTCCCTACAACCTACGGAGTGATTCATGCATGCGTGAAACAAACACGGATACATTAACGCTTTCTTAGGGATATAGCGTAACTGATTAGATCAGGAGGAATTAAAATATCATCTAAACCCCCTTCTGGATGAAGTAGTGTGTGCTTGATTTGATCAAAACTGGATTGCCGATCTGGATTTGTCTTACCAGTTTGGATTATCCGTTATCTGGACCTGCCACGGGCACGGAGTCAGTCCAAATCTGATCCGGGTCCGACTCGGATCAGATACAACGAGGTCCACATTAAAAAAAATCAAAATCAGTTCCCTTTTGGGGAACTGAACTTGCTTAGAGACGCGAGATATCCACGTGGCGCAGCGAAAATCAATGGCTTGCTTTTTATGTTCGATTCGTCTTTGGCTCACCCTCACTCGATGCCACGGCCACCCCGATAATAAGTAGTTCTGAGAGGCCAGAATCCCGGCAAGCCTGCGACTTGATCAGAGCCACCGAAATGGCCGGAAAGGGCACCCCTCCTCCCTCCTCCCACCACGAAACGGCCATCACCCTGCCGGAAACACCCTCTTTCAGGCCTCCCTCTTACTCGTCGACCTTTCTTAAGACGCTGAAGGAGAACCTTGCCTTCCGCGCCCGGTGGGCGGAGATCAACGGCGCGATGGGCGACCTTGGCACCTTCATCCCCATCGTCATCTCCCTCACCCTCGTCAACGGTCTCGACCTCGGCACCACCCTCATCTTCACCGGCGTGTACAACGTCGTCACCGGCGCGCTCTTCGGCGTCCCCATGCCGGTCCAACCGATGAAGTCCATCGCCGCGGCGGCGATCGCCGAAGGCAAGTCCTTCGGCGTCCCGGAGATCATGGCCGCCGGGATCCTGACGTCCGCCGTCGTGTTCCTCCTCGGCGCCACCGGCCTCATGCGCCTGGTCTACCGCTACGTCCCCCTCCCCGTCGTCCGCGGCATCCAGCTCGCCCAGGGGCTCTCCTTCGCTCAATCCGCCGTCACGTACGTCAGGTACTCCCAGGACTTCTCCAAGGGGAAGTCTGGATCCCACCCCCGGCCATGGTTGGGTCTAGACGGCTTGATTTTAGCTCTCGTGGCCTTCGGCTTCCTCGTGGTCATTAGTTCCATCATCGACGCCCGGAATGCGGCGCCGGAGGAGGACGAAGAAGAAGCCAGATCGAGGCCGGCGTCAATCAGAGATAGGGTCATGAAATTTTTGGGGTACTTACCGTCGGCCGTCATCGTCTTCGTGCTGGGCGTGGTCCTCGCCATCGTCAGGAAGCCGAGCATCCTGAGCGACCTGAAAGCGGGTCCGTCTCATGCTCACGTGGTCAAAATCTCCTCGGAGAGTTGGAAACAAGGGTTCATCAAGGGCACGGTCCCTCAGCTGCCGTTGACCGTCCTGAACTCCGTCCTCGCCGTGTGCAAGCTCGGCGCCGACCTCTTCCCGGCTCGGGAGTTCACGGCCACCCGCATCTCCGTCAGCGTCGGCCTCATGAACCTCGTCGGCTGCTGGTTCGGGGCCATGCCCTGCTGCCACGGTGCCGGCGGCATGGCCGGCCAGTACAAGTTTGGGGGCAGGTCGGGCGCCTGCGTCGCGCTCCTGGGCTTGGTCAAGTTGGTGCTGGGCTTTGTCATCGGCAGTTCGCTTGTGGGCATACTGAGGGAGTTTCCGACGGGTCTGTTGGGCGTGCTGCTGTTCTTCGCCGGAACCGAGCTGGCCATGGCGGCCAGAGACATGGGCACTAAGCCGGAGTGGTTCGTGATGCTCGTGGTGACCGCCGTCTCCATGGTTGGGTCCTATGGCGCCGCTCTTGGGTTCGTGTGCGGGATGGTGGCCCATGTGCTGCTTAAAGTCAAAGATCTTCACCCACGCCGCCTAACCTAGCCAAGTCGGCCATGTTGTCCTTTTCCAACCTACGTTTAACTCTTCCTGGTGCTGGTGGGCTCGATTGGGCCCGCCTACTGTCAATTAAAGTTAAAAGTTGGTTAATAGCGTCTCGTTGACCAACTCGGTCTGTTGTGTTAATAATAATAAAAATGAAACCGTTGTGGCTTCTATACTCTCTATTGATAATTTCAATAAGCACAATACCATATACTCGAGAATGATACTATATTCTATTAACTTGTTTCCGCAAATATGCTCAAGTGGCAGCTAAATAATTGTGAGAATTAAGTCTCCTTACTTTTAAACCATGCAGGTGAAGTATTGGAACTTGTCTATAATGAAAATTAAAATTAAGGAATCGTATAATCTATTGCAAATAGAGGTAGAATGAACTCATGGTTACAAATTTATGAGCGAGGAGAAGCTGCTAAGCTTAAAATTTGTATAACCCCAGATCTAATTGGCCATGACGTTGAATTCTAAAGCTTTCTTGATATGAGATTGTAATGGTCAGCAAAGCGTCGTGGGAATGATTCCCGACAAAATGTTGAAAAGAGAATTTATTCCATGCTCTACAGCTACCATCTCTTCAGAACAAGGCTTACCCAACCAAAGTTATCATCTATTTAGTCAGTATTTTATGAGCACATTGAGCAAGTATCTAACCATTTTATGAGCTAAAAAATCCATTTACAACAATTGAAATACATACTTATATGGATTTGTATCTGGATCCGAATTTAACTAAAACTACCAAAGCTTCCATTTCACAGCAAATTCACATCTGGACACAAATCTGTCTGGATTTCAAAAGAAAAAAAATCTGATCATGCTCCTTCCTTCTAAATTAAGAGGATGGAAAATTGGACTATAAATAATACCAGGCCAAATCCATTTTCTGACCGATTCGGGTCAAATTTCATTTGAAAGAAAACAGAGTTGGGACCAATGACATGCTGAAAAATATTTGTCGATGGTAGAACTAACTAAAATCATGTTGCATCCAAAAAATTTGTGTAGAACAATTAAAACACAAACAATCGGATCTGAATCCAAACCCAGGGTCATGGAATTTAATAAAAGATTAAATCGTATGGTTTTGCAAAAGAATGACGGGAAACCCTCTTTCAATTCTCTTGTTTCACACGAGAAGGGGGCGGGAAGAGGATGATTTCCAGCATTTTCAAAAATAATTTAAAAAGAAAAATGGGGTTGACACTGCATGATTCCCCGTTCCACACCCCAACTCTCCCTTCCACCCATTCTCCCTCTCTATCCTCTCGATCTCTCCTCTCTTCAATGGATTTTTCTTCGGCCGAGGCTTTCATAGACTAAAACCATGGCTGATCGACGGCTCCATCAACCTTGGATCGCCTCCGCCTACCGGCACACCACCGTGGCAACCCAATTCCTCCTTCTCAGGCATTTATTCACTAATTTTCAGTTACTAGTTCCCCCCTTTTTTCCAAGGGTTTGATTGCCGGAATTTGAAGCGACCATCTCCGGCCACCGGCGAGACTGTCAGGCGCACGACACCAGGTAGCCAACACTAGAGCAGAACGCCGATGTTCGGTACTGTGTTCTACTTTGGTTTATTCTTCGTTTAGCATATATACATGTATAGTATAGGTTTTCCACCATAGCCAGAACATGGACCATCTCTGGTTTTCCCGGCAAAATGGCGCAGATGAGAGCCGGCGCCCACACCACACACCACCCGTTCTCTGTCTTCTCTTGTTTCCCCCTTTTTTTCCCTGAACAGGTGTGATGCTTAGACTGATCGACGTTGAGTGGCGTTTCTGTTATATCATGGAAAGAGGAGGGCCTTTATGGGGGAAATAGACCGCGAGATTAACAACCCCCGCCTTTTCTCTCCCGGTTTTCCCACCTAAAAAACAAACAACGTTTAAAAATCAACCGTGCTGCAACCACGACGAGGGAGGGACGTGCCTCTCCACCTCCCTTCCTCCATTTGCGAGGCCTCTGTTCTTGAATCTGGTAGTGGCTGCGAGTTTCTTCTTCCTTCAGTCTCAGAAGTCGACTCGACTCTATTCGATTGCGGTCTTTCACCTTTGTTCGATTGGCGTTTGTTTTTGGTTCCCCTTGTCTAGGGTTTCCGATGCATCGCGGCATTTTGACCGAGATGCTGAAGAAGAAGATATTTCCGTTCTCGGAGAAATGGGTAGTAATTTTGATCGGGTGCTCGGCCGTGGTGATTTCCTTGCTTTTCCTTGTTAATTTAGGCCGATGGGCACCGTCGGCGGCATCCGGCACCGGGGAGCCCGAGAAGTCGTCGGATTCAGGATTTCTGAGTACGCCGAGATTCGCGTACCTGATAACTGGGACGAAGGGGGACGGGCAGAGGGTGATGAGGTTGCTTCGGGCTGTTTATCACCCGAGGAACCTGTACCTACTCCACCTCGACCGGGAGGCGCCGGCGTCGGAGAGGCTGGATTTGGTGAGGGTGGTGAAATCAGAGGGGGTGTTTCGGAAGGCGGACAATGTGCGTGTTGTTGGGAAGCCCAATCGGATTACCTACATGGGACCGACGATGATCGCGTGTACGCTTCACGCGGTGGCCATCCTCATGAGGCAGAAGAGGGACTGGGATTGGTTCATCAACCTCAGCGCCTCGGATTACCCTCTGATGTCACAAGATGGTTAGTGCTGTTGATGAGATTAATAGATATACTTTTTGTTGGTTCTGTTTCGGCATCAGCATTTTGGGTGTTCTCAATTTATTGAAGTTTTTTTCCCTCTTAGTTTTGGATGTATATGTTTATTAATAATACGATTTTTCTTTTGTGGTTAATTAAACTCGTTATACTATTACTTACTGTCCGATGTATTCATCAGTCAAACATGTTTATGGTTGTGTTCGTCTGCTGCTTTTCTCTGGGCCTGGGGTCGTTGTTCATCTTGTCTTGCGTTTCTTTACTAGCTTTTAAGACAGATGTTATCAGTGGTGCGTCGATATGGCCTGGGTGTTTTTGATAAGTGTTGCCTTCTATTGCTGTCAGAAGAAATCGTTTCCTTCTGACATACAAGTTGTCACTTGTCAGGTATTTGGTGGCAACCTGCTTGCTCTTAGTTATGTTTTTCTTAGTTTCTCGTCAGGTATTAAAAGGACATAATTTTTTTAACCTTTAAAAAGCCTGTTACTGTTATTTATTTGTGCACTTGAATCGCCAGACCTGCTTCATGTTTTCTCCTACTTGCCCAGAGATCTGAACTTCATTGAGCACACAAGTAACATCGGATGGAAAGAGTAAGCTGCCTCCCTTGTCTTCTGATATTTGTTTTTGCTAGCATTATGAAACTATAGAAGTTATACATGATTGCATTTTCTCCTTCAGGCACCAAAGAGCAAGGCCGATCATTGTTGATCCTGGATTGTATCATTTGAACAAATCGGATATATTCTGGGCCACACAGCGCCGTATTATGCCTTCTTCTTTTAAACTATTTATGGGTAAGGCTCAAACTGATTTTTCTTTTTCTTCCATAACAAAGCTGAGGGTGGCCATGACAGGAATCAAACTGAAGATGTTTTTGGTACAAGATTAAATGAGACGATTACTCTAGCTTATTTATTAAACGTGAAAGTTGTCGTCTCCTTATGTCTGATGTGTAGCCTATTTCAAGGCTTTAAAATATATATGTATATATATATGTGTGTGTGTACATACATGGAAGTACACAGAGATCATCTTTCATCAAGATGACATGGGATGATGTCATCTATGGTTTTTGTCTGAAATCTTTGTCCCCATTCTTTAAGTTGTCTTGTTCAGCTCATGAGTTTCATTTTCATGTTATGTGCTCTAATGTCTTTTGTAGGAATCTCATTCTGACGTATAAGTGGCTCCTAGTAGCTTCAAAATCAACAGCTCATGATATCAGATTTTTCCTCACAAATTAGTTTTTTACCAAAGGGAAACATGCTTCCATTGCTAAGCTCTAGAAAATTTACCATGTTGAAAACTCCTGTGAGGTCTGATTCGGTCTCTAAGGCTTGTATTATTTTATATATGATCTGAAGTGAATCCTGCACAATTAGTTCTCTTTCTCACTCTCATGCGTGCATACACACACATGCACGCACACACACACACACACACCCATGCACGCACACATATCTAACTACATTATGACTGCTAAATGTGAGAACTGGTGACTTGGTCCAATAAAAAGGTATAAAAGGTGCATGATAGTGTGTCTGAAATATGTGCTTTGATGTTTTCACCCCATTTATGTGGACTGAAACTTTCAAGAAGATGCTTTATTTCTTTTAGAAATGGTTCTTTTACTGATGTTGTGTGGGTGTAGTATTACTTATAAGTTGGTGGAAGGTACAAAATGGAGAATTGGACAAGTATGTTAATTTATTGAGATCATGACCAGTTTGTATAAATTATCGTGACACTATTAAAAAAAAAACTGTCTCCTTCCATATTCTTTGAATGCGAGACACTTTCAAGGTATCAACTTTATTTGTGATGAATCTACATACTTGGATAATCCTGTATACACATACAATGTATTTATGCATATTGTGCATGTTCCATTTTCATTCCCATGCTTGATGCATATCATGGATAGATTTCTGACTGAAGATGACAGCTCTATTTGCCTAGTTTGTCATATCATACACGACTGCTGGATGGGCCAGACGTGGTAACTAAAAGAGAAGTGTGATGGCAATTGCATATTCCACCTTGGTGTTCTTTCCATTATTGTTAAGCTTTCAGCTGTAGCCTAACTGGATGCTCAGGTATTTTTTATAGGCAATCCAACTACGTAATGTCAACTGCCTTTGTGTTGTATCTGGCTGAGAGGGGATCATAGTTGTTCCTTTTGGTTTTTGCTTTTTGGTAGCAATATTCATTGCATGTGTAGAATAATGGCAGGGTACTCCTAGAGCACCATCTACCTTCTACCTTCTATCCTCAGTAATGTTGATTACCTTGCAGTGTAATTACGGGCTTCATTTAACAATGACTAGTCATCTAGTGATAAATTTATCACAGTAGATTGTTAATGCGGCAGGGATGGTAGGGATACCGAATAGGGTGAAATTAGTGAAAGGTGAAATTAGTGAAATTAACCCCTTAAGAACTTCATGTATTGTCTGTGCGGCAGGGATACTGGCTAGGGTGAATAATCCACCTATACCCTAGTCAACACCCTGCCTTCCCCTCCAAAAGGGAAAAGAGTTTCACGGTAATTGTTGCATCTAAATACGCCTTGCGTGGTGAGTTCTGTTTGTGATGCGTAGTATGTATTTACGTAAGAATTGTTTGTCCTGCTAAATATCAAACTGTGATTATAGGGAGTTATAAAGGATTATTGTTTGTGATAAAAGCGGTTAGTCGCTTTCTTCTTGTTTCCAAGACTCGATATGAAGGTTGCAATTGTTACACATTGATTTCACTGAGCGCATATTTATTTCCGGTGATCTTCCTCCAAATCTTCTCTTTGTTAAGCACTTAGTGTCAAGTGACTGTTGACTACATGTAGGATCGGCATGGGTGGTGCTTTCTCGATCGTTCATGGAGTTCTGCATATGGGGTTGGGATAACCTCCCTCGCACACTTCTTATGTACTATACAAACTTCCTGTCTTCGCCTGAAGGGTATTTCCACACGGTCATATGCAACTCAAAGTACCAGAACACCACACTCAACAGCGATCTCCATTACATTTTGTGGCATAATCCGCCTAGGCAACACCCTATATCCCTCTCTCTAAAACATTACGAGGGCATGGTGGAAAGTGGAGCACCCTTTGCACGCAAGTTCTTGAAGAACGATCCTGTTATCGACAAAATAGACGAGGAACTTCTGGGAAGAGCCAGAGGACGGTTCACACCTGGAGGATGGTGCACCGGAAGATCTGTGCTTGGTTCTAACCGCTGCTCCGTCCTTGTAAATCAAGACCTAATCAGACCTGGTTCTGGCTCCAAGAGGTTGGAAAAACTACTGCTAAAACTTTTAAGCCCTGAAAATTTCAGACCTCAACAATGTAAATAGCAGCTATCTAAGAGATATTCTGCTTGATGGTTCATCTATTCATGGCGGGTACAGCATGCTTGCCCCTGTACTATTTTTTTTAAGGGGATCTGAAGGATGCCATATAAGTGTTTAAATTGTTATCAGAGAAAATGGCTTCCGTTTTCTGCATTGTCATTCATCTACAGCTATAGGGGCTTTGTTGCCATCTCCATATCCAAGGCTCTAGTAACTGGCTCTTGATAATGTATTTTCCAATCTGCAGATTGCATTTTGTAAGGATTAGTATTTCAACCCTTTCTGAGCTTCTAAACTCCAATTACATATTCAAAATGGTTCAAAAGTCACTTGCTATATTTTTTTGGTATAGGAAACACATCCATGTGGCATAAAAAAATCAAAGACCTCTGCAGATTGTAAATTAAAAAGTAATTTATCGTATAATCTATTGCAAATGCAGGTAGAATGAAGTCATGACTTCATGGTTACAAATTTTCTGATACAAGAGCGAGAAGCTGCTATGCTTAAAATTTTTATCATCCTAGATATAATTGGCCATGACGTTGAATTCTAAAGCTTCCTGGATATGAGCTTCTGATAGACAGTGAAACATTGAATTTTTTTCCAATACCTTTTTAGGGTACCAATGCAAGTTAAAACATAAGAGGAGTGCCAATCTTAGACACCAGAAATAGCCTTGAACCCTAGAAGGAGGGTGGGCTTCCATCACTCGGGTGGTAGAAATAACCTCCCACTTACCAAAAAGTTCTAGACCATGAAGCACCCAATTTGGGCAACATAAACCTTAATTTCCTCTAAATCATTTATATTGAATTGAATTGGTTGTGAGAATATAATTTTTATGAAGCCATCATTTTATATTCTGTAAGGCAACAAGATTTATTGTTGACTTAAGAAGAGGAATGCCTATTCATGTATAATTTGGCATATGTTTGATTTTTGTTTATTAGTTGGTTAACTTGAGAAGAGTCGGATAATTTTTTTTAACAAAAAAATTATATGTTCAAGTGAAGGGAGGTAAAATAATTATTCTAAGAATATCATGCCCCAGAAAAATTCACAATTTCTTTTTTAAATCTTCCTGGCAACGTTAGCGATTATTTAAAGAAATATGCTTTAATTTGAGACAGCCAAAAGTAAGTGTTTCTCCATAATCAAACATATGTCCATAATATTCAAGTGCACAAATTTACGAGGAGCATAATCAATGAAATTAAATTTCCAATGATATTTCTGCATAAGATGGCAGCATAATTCAAAACATATCGGGCTTAAAGAAAAACCTCTAGCAGGTGCCCTTTATTTAAATTTATGATAGATCTGTGCAGTGCAAAGAATTTTGTAGACGGAGAACTTGAAACATCAAATGTGCGGCACAAGAAAAGCGGAAACTTGGACCCTTTTCGTGAGAGAAAATAAAATTTAGGCGCATCCTCAAAATTTCTCGACCTGGGTATAAATTGAGTCTCTTCCTCTCACACTGTCTTTCATTCTTTTACTGCAGACTGTTCATCTTTGTTCAATATTATTCGGGAAACAAAAGCATATACTTACGATGTTTGTGCAAGTATGGGTATTGATCGACAAAGAATGGAGGCAGATTAGGCTAGGTCTGAACCATTTGACGATTCCGTGACCAGGCAGATCACAGATTTATGCTTCTCTTTTTTCCTTTCTTTCTTTGTATGTTTTACCATGGATACGCATTCTCTCTTCTACTGGCCAATATTAGACATGCACATCGCTCTTGCTGGCATGCTTCGAAAGAGTTTCGTATTTGTTTGTGTTCTCTATCATTGAAGGGTGTCGTGGACATTATCTAATAATGAAAATTCCATATTTTGTAGTGACCTTGTAGGCAATGATCAAGAAGGGGTGATCTCATATGAAAGTGGCGAGTTGTAGAATATATCTTCCTTGTAAGAAGAGCATTCCATTTTTCTCTCTAGTTATTTGGTTTCACCTCTATTTCATGCAGACTTCATTTTTAATCACTACCGATTTTTCAAATATATTTAGAAAATTCCCGTATTCTTTTAGGTGATTAAGACATGTGGGCACGCTAATTAATTGATCATTCCGCCAATGCTAAATGTTCAAGTCCATGACTTACTTAAGGAGGCAACGAATCAACCAAGTTTCTTGCCCCAACTCATGCCATGCTTCTAGGGTAACCAACTTCGGTGGTGGTCAGAGAATCGTCTTCACGCCTTCCAGTGTGGGCCGGAGGATGTGCGGCGGGCGGACACTAGCGTTGCAAGTTCTTCACTTAGTCCATGGACGAGATCATCGACATGACCATGCCCAAAGCAACTCCCCTTATAGTTTCGTTTTAGGTCTCTTCCCTTGCCCCACCTGTATAAGTGAACCTCTTCTTGTCGTGCGTGCCTGACGATGATTCGGTAGGTTCGTGGTTTCTAAGAACATTAGCTCACTTATACCAAACCGTTTCACGCCTGCTGGATCTAACCATCATAAATTTTCATCCATGCATGTTCACACATTAATGGACTAGAATTTCGGCGAGCAAAATTTTTTTAGTCATCCGATCAATCAGAATTTCAGGAGTAATTTCACAATGTGCCCGTTTGAAAATTTCCTCGCCTTCTGAAATAACCACAAATCATTTTATTTCAAATATGATAATTCAACCTGAAAAATACAATGGATTCGTTTTCGTTGCACATTCCTATTGTGTAGGCCGCAATTTTCCATCATCGTCGACTCTTAAACAGCAACAAACATACGGCTTTTAGCAAAAACCTTATTAGTTAATCGCGACCAAAGGAAATACTGAAAGGTTGCTGGAATTGCTGCCACGCACTCAGTGATGATGGCGGAGTCACACAAAGTCATCTACCAGATCACCTAATCTGCAGCCCATTGAAGAACACAATAATATGCATTCGTAATCAACATTCATGGGAGGAACAACGAAGATTTCATTGGCTTTATGATTCCAAGTAATTGGAAAAGGCACGTGCCTGCGGAAAAATATGCCCACTTTCTTTCCTTGCACTTCAATATTTGCCACTTTTGATTCGATCTTGGAATGTAACAGCTCTGATTATTGGTCCATTGTTCCTAGAGTGGAAGCTTCTCTAAATGTTGAGATCGATCAAGATCTCACAAAATTCTATCAAATTCCAATGGGTTGAACCACAATTCTACTTGGTGCTCGGATATAAGACGGACTCACCTGTTACATCCTAAGTTTGGGCCATTCAGGTTTACACTGCCGACTCTTTTGAACCAAGTCCACCACCGAAGTCCAAGCTCCAGTTGTTGCTAACAAACAGTAGTGAGAGCAAAATTTATCCTTGAACAGCAAATGATTCAGAATTCTCTTTCTGAAGAAATCTACAAACCACAAAGTCAAGAAAGTTCCTATTTTCTCACTTTACCAAGCCGCTGTAGATGGTAGTTGATACTTCCCCATGACCGCTTACTGTTTTTACCACTCTGCAGAAGCAAACATTGAGATTAAGAGAATGATAGAGAGAGAGATAAAGAGAGTCCCTGTTTCTGCGCATCCTAGACTTCTAGTTTTTATTAATACCTGAGCATCCATGCATGTCTGCAAAAGTTCCTTCTGCCGCACACATTTATCATCATTGTTCTGATTAAGGGCCAAGCAGTTCAAGAATGCTAGCGTCTCTTTCATGCAAGGTTTTTGGGCCGCTGCAAATTTCTTTGGATTAATGTATAAACCTCCACTCTTTCGACCCATTGTTTTCTACATCAATGCAAAAAAGTGAGATCAGTAAAAAATCAGCAAAATAAAACTAATTGAATTATTATCGGATCAAAGAAACAAATCAAGTTGCAGGAGTAACAAAACCTCCATTCTCCGATTTAGCAAACCCATGGAACTAAAAAAAAAAACCTTTGAATCACCAATATGGCAATATCCACCACAAACATTAAAAACCTACCCAAACCCAACCATGACCAGACAGATGTTCACCCCTCCGCATGCACATATTTATCTACATTATATTCTAGCTTTTTACTAAGATTCTTCTGCTTTTGACGTATAATTTTGTCTCACAAATATATTTAGAGATTCATGCTTCTGAAAATTCAAGTGTGCAATGCTATGTATGTATCTGTGTACATATCTCTGCATACTTGCGTGTGTTTGTATGTGCATGTGAGGTTTTCCTAACCACTTTATATTAATGTTAGCAGCAATGAGCAGGATTAATAATAAGCTGCGTGACCCAGAATTGTTCCTAATGCCAGCCAACACCAGTTACACCACTTGGACCATGCCAGCAGCTCTCCAATAACTTCATGCCCCATTTATTTCTCTTCAATCAAGGAGACAAACAAATGAACTTAAACGGTCTATCGGTCTATGTAGGTTGCCAGCTGCTTGTGTAAAAAATTTAAAAAGTGTACGTTTCTTTCGATAGAGCTGAATGTCCAAAAATAAGGTCCAAAGAATTCACTCAGTAAACTTTTCAATGCTGAAGATGCATTGGTAAGTTCAAGTGCATTTAAAAAAATCTAGAGAATTTCTTAATGTGTCCTAAAGGCACTGAGACGTACCTGTACTATCCAAAACATAATCAATCCTACAATAAAACTGGACCTCTTCCAAACATGTTTACCATAGGAACAAGCAAAAAATTTTAAATCATATCTTGGTCAAATGCCATGCAGGCTTCCATGGCCACCTGCAATATTCAACAATGAACATGAAACGGGACATGAATATGGACAATTTCTTCCAATAAGTCTAGCCCACTATTTCTCAATCTCATTTTGTGGTGGAAAAAAATAGAGAAACGGATAACACCAATCAATCAACTCCAATGTGCCAGACCATTTGATGCAATATTTCTTTGCTCTGGTAAGCCAAATTGATTCTAAAATTACTTTAAGAAGAGAAGAGAAGACCGCGCCATGTGGAACTTCGCATCAAAATGTCCCCAAAAAGTGCATAATTCAAGTCATGCTCCAGAGGGGATCTCTCTTGGGTTAACTGACCAAAAATCCCCATCACTTGCTTGCTCAAACTAATTAGCAGCATTTTCAAGAACATAAAATCCAATAAAAATCTACACACCACGGCCAGTAATAATACGAAACCCTCAACTGAAATTTGAATAAACCATTTCTGCCGCAGCAACAGAGCATTAAAGTTGATGGACACTCGGACATCCAACAGAAAACGGTGGCTTCCATACCCACAATCCACGGAGACCCAACTATTGCATAGATTCTCTCCCTCCATTTCCAGATCTTGATTGAGAGCAAAACGACCGAGCGCAGAAGGGGAAACCAACGCATCCAACGAGACAAAATAGGAAATCAAACAGAGAAAGAAATAGGGAGTACCTGACAATCCCGGACAATAAAATTGCCGGAGGACGGTGATCGCTGGACGATTGCGGCGGCCGATTGGCAACCAGGCGACGGAGAAGTGTCCCCACGAGCTGGGTCGCAGTGGTACAAGACCCCTCACCCTAAACCGACCTTGAGATACCAGAAAGATCGGACTCGCTTGGAATGGAGGGAAATATCCGAGTTCGGTAGTCGGATATGGATTCAGTACTTCGTTTGCATAATCTTATGGGTAAATGTATAACCCGCTCCAAAACTCAGTAAGCTTGTACTTTTGAAAAAGATGGACATTTAATAACAAAAAAAAAAAAACTATATTGAAACATTTTCCCGAGTTTGATAACCTCAACTAAACAGTCCACGACTTTTTCTTTTTCTATTTGTGCTTCAATGAATGACTACTTGAAACATCAGATGTATTTAGAGGTCATATTCGAAAGACACATAATTGAACATCACCTTATATTAATAAGACTTATAGTTAGCAATTTAGCACATCTTGCCGCAAATTGCAAAAGGAGATTTTATGAGTATGGCTACCATATGTTTCACAAAGGTAAATTTCATACTAACAATACGTTTGATGTCCCAATTGTTTCGGTGGCCAACTACCTAAATTGTCAAATCCCTTCTAATCACGATCCAACTGCTATCTCTAGGATCTTATTCCTCATAACAACAATTTCACCTTCCCTCTTTCTTGTCATAACAGAGCCTCCTTACAGTTTCTGTTTCATATTATCCTAAAAGGGAGCAGATTCCAGGAGAAAGTGAATAGCAATCTCAATGCCAATGTACTCTGTTTTCTTATGTCGCATGAAGAAGAAGGAAAGAATGAAACACACTATCCTGTAACCTTTTCCTGTTTTCCCTCTCAAAAGAGTTCCCCTATGTCAAAATGGAACAGGCAAATGATCTTTGTGCAACAATTAAATCATCTCGATCATTCTGAGCTGAATGCCACTTCAGGGTGACTACAAGAAAAGCTAAGCCTAGAAGAATAAAACAGCACAAATTTAGATTACGCTTACTCATCACAGAAACGAACAGGGGTCGATGTTCAGTCCAAGAATACAAATGATGCTCTAAGAATTGTATCAACGAATTGAGAGAGATCAAACAACAAATAAAGACTTGTTGATACCTGTTGCATCAATTTTCTATAATAGCTTGTCAAATCTTGCACTGTCCCAACATTTTATAGAAATTTACCAACTTCAGCAACCTAACCATCACGAGAATAGAGGTGGTAGTTCGAAAATGGAAAGATCAGAAGCTCAATGTACGAGCTTGAAAAGAGGACTAATACAATAACGGAGAAACATGAGATTATATTGAACTCGAATTTATCGGGAAACAAGCAAGCAAGCCTCCAATCTCCCCCAATGCGAATCGGGGTGGGGAGAGAAAGAGAGATAGAACTGAAAACGAATTCATTCCAACGAAACAATGGATGTAAAAAGAGAGAGCGACCTGAAAGCCCTGCTCGCTGTGCGGAAGCGATGGGGTTGAGCAGCCGCCCGCGATCGTCCGTGAAATGTTTCGAAGATGGCGAGGGGTCGTATCTCTTGAGGTTGGCGAGCTCGTCCGGGCTCCGGTAGACCCGCCCTTCTTGGTACTGCTGGCGTTGTGGGTCGTCAAAGTCTTGCTGCTGGTGGTGGCAATGGTAGAACTTGAGGGAAACCCAGGCAAGAAGGAGGAAGCAGAGCAGGAGAAACGGGAAGGCGACGGGGGCCCGACGCGAGAGTGCGTGCCCTAACGGGCAAAAAAAAAAGAAAAATCCGGAAACATATTTTCACTTTTCGCGGCGGAAATATGTTTTATGAAAAAAATTTCCTCAAAATTTTTTTTTCAAGTTTGCTCATGCTGGGCTGAAATATTTTTAAAAATTTCAAACTTTTTTCTTGTTGCATATCTTCTTCATCCTCATAAAATCTTAAAAACCCATAAGATGTTGTTTGTTTATTATAATATTCCATGTTCACCTTGTTTGTTATAATATTTTACCATCTAAGATGAAATGTCATAAATTTAGGCTAAAGAATTGATTTTCCAAA
This sequence comes from Nymphaea colorata, assembly GCF_008831285.2. Lineage (NCBI taxonomy): Eukaryota > Viridiplantae > Streptophyta > Magnoliopsida > Nymphaeales > Nymphaeaceae > Nymphaea > Nymphaea colorata. The sequence goes on along the minus strand of NC_045143.1, from coordinate 697,949 downwards.
AATAAACCAGCGACGATATGCTAGCCCAACTAACTATGCAGTTGATCAAATGTTTTTTTGTAAAAATCTAGTCTACACTATACATCACATAGGATTCTCAATGTTTTTGGGTGTTGATTCCTATATTTTACGTTACACGTTGAGTACATAACAGCTTTTGTGCAATCTATGAATTATTATACAAGTAACATTACGGGGAGGCTTGCAATATTAATATGTGATTAGCGTCCAATATTAATATGTGCCGCTTATTGTGAATGGCAAATGTTACACGAGGAAATGGAATCAGCATAATGATATTTTTTTCAAAACAGTTCTTACCTTATTAGTATATTTTCAAAGTTGTCTTTCACTTTTGCTACTTTTCAAATACAGCCTTGAGAGAACAAAACAAAACAAGATTGTTTGTTACGGCCTTCTACCCAATGGTGGAAGGTCATGACAACCAAGTAGCTTTTAAATTAAAATATTTAGCTATTAGCAACTGAAAATATATAAAAAAAAAAAACTCAATAAAATAAAGCCTAAGTAGTTCTTAAATATTTAATGATTAGTATTTATAAATTTTCAAAAAAGAAAATGATAATGGCCCCCTCGCGGAAGAACACTTAGAAAGCGTGGAGTGGTTTGGAATAACAGATCTGTGAAAAGCAAGCGATCGCCAAGAAAGAACACGTTTTTCTCGATTTCTGATTTTATTATTGAGCAAATCTGACCCGAACCGGTGCCTCTTGTGCTGGTCGAGGATCCATCGCCCGAGCTCGATACACCGGTTCCACAGAAAACCCCCGGGAATTCCCGCTTCTATCGCCCGATCCTGCTCAGCGTTCTTCTTTTTGCGCCATCCTCCGTCCTCTGCCAGCACTCGGCAATCAACTCTCTCTCTCTGTGCTGTAAACCCTAGGAAGCTTTCCATGGAAGCCATTCCAGCTTCTCCCTCTCGTAGATTGTAATTTTCTCTTTTTTCGTCGAAAGAGATGGCGGGAGTTTCCTGGTTGCAGATCCATGGTTGCGGGACTCGCCTACCTCGCCTAGACTCCGCTACCTACCTCTCCCCTCCCATTCCGAAACGCCGCAAAGATGCGAGGGTTGTGAGGATCCGGGCGAGTTCATCTTCGGAGGAGGACCGGAGCTCCGGCGGCGGGAGGAACCCGCTGTCTCTGGTTCTGGATGTCCCCAGGGCCATCTGGAGGCAGACGCTGCGTCCGTTGGGTGATTTTGGTTTTGGGAGGAGGAGCGTCTGGGAAGGAGGTGTTGGGTTGTTTGTCGTATCGGGGACGGTGCTCCTTGCCCTCTCTCTGGCCTGGTTGAAGGGTTTCCGATTGAGGTCTAGCTTGAAAAAATATGAAGCAGTATTCGAGTTCTCTCAGGCGTGCGGGATATGCACCGGGACCCCCGTGAGAATCAGGGGGGTCAATGTGGGTACTGTTGTTAAAGTTAATCCTTCGTTGAAGAGTATCGACGCCGTTGTCGAGGTAAGGAATTGTCATCTTTCCCTCCTCTTTGTTTGTTGAATTGCATTCTGCTCTTAGTGTGGTTTAGATTTTTACTGCTCACAAGCTTGTCATCCGTTGTCCAATCCTGTTATGCTTCTTCGGGCATCAGTTTTATCTTCGAGCCATTGGTTTTCAGTTGTGATTTGTTAAGTACAGGAATTAGTCCTACAGCATGCAAGAAGCACATTTACAGCGTCTATCGACTAGAGAATTTTATTTTTCTTCCAAATTATCCGGTAAGAAATGTTTGAGCTCGGATGAGCGTAAGGTATATATGATGGTGAAAATGGATCCCGCAAACATACCTTGGGATTTTACTTGGTTGGAAAGCACTATAAAAAGCGTGCAGAAAAACAGCATATTTCATGAATCATGAGTAAAAAGAAGATGAGAGATTGGGCAAGAATTCGGTTAAAAATGGGCGTTGTTGAGGACGGGGATTGAACTGAGGTAGATTTTTACTAGATGTTTTCCTGCTTTGTTGTGGTCCGAAATGCATGTGCTTCTGGGTTTTAAACCCAAAAACTTGGGGTTATTATATCTAGGAGGTAAAAGATGCTGGGTATGTTTACATCGAGAAGATGCATGAACATTTGACCTTTTGTGCTTCAGGTGAAGTTTCTCATATAGACGCATCTTGCATCAGGTTATCAAGGGTTTCCTGGTAAGTTCAAATATGAACCCTTTAACAAATTAATTCCAAATTAAAGGATTCCGGTAAAGTTGGGACTGGTTATATAACTACTTTATATATATTATCTTGGGAATAATAATGTATTTGACTATCATGGTGTTACTGGTTTCGTGCTTTATCTAAGTTAAGAAGTTTCGAACACACCAACTTGTAACTTTTTGTGTCACTTTCTGAAACCATCCTTTACCAGAACATCAGTCTGCCGTGGCTCAATAACGTTAATTGCCTTTCAAATTGATTCAAGCCATATGGTTAAATTAATGCCACATCCTGGAGGACTCTCTTAATCATTCATATTTTTTTCTGCATATCTTTTTGAACTGCAAATTTATAATGGGTCTTGAAGTCCTACAAAAAATGGGAACATATATGTTCTGTCTGTGTAAGGGATGCGCCTACTTTCAATGCCATTTACCCCGGAAATGAAAAGGTTACCCCTTTGAAAAGGTTTAACATCTTCTATAACATATTAAAGCCATTGAATCAGTACTTTGGTTTGAGAAACGTTGATATGAAATCATCCTATCTCTGTTGTGTGTCATATTACAAATCAATTGTTATATGACAAAGTTGTTGTTTAGAAAGGGTTCGTGCCTGTAGTCTGACTCAACTTGTGGTTTATTATTAAATGACTTTGGCATTGTGTACTGTGACCTAGTCCAGGTTGATGATGAGAAAACTGTCATACCTAGAAATTCCTTGGTTGAGGTAAACCAGTCTGGTCTTCTTATGGAGACGATGATTGATATTACACCACGAGATCCAATCCCAACTCCAACAGTTGGTCCCCTTGATCCAGATTGTGACAAAGAAGGGCTGATTGTATGTGATCGTCAGAGACTAAAGGGAGGACAAGGGGTGAGCTTGGACACATTGGTTGGAATATTTATCCGCCTGGGGCAAGAGATGGAAGAAATTGGTGTATCCAATACATACAAGTTGGCGGAAAAAGTCTCAATCGCCATTGAGGAAGCAAAGCCACTACTTGCAAAGGTATGTATGTATGTATGTCTGTCTTGCTTTGGAGTTTTCTGTTGTATCTTTATTAACTACAAGTTATTAAGTTCTCTCGCTTTTGATGGTACGGTTCTAGACAAATTTCAGCTGCTAGTTTATCTGTTAGTCAATCATGATCAAAGTTTATTTGTTCACTGGTGGGTAACCTATGTCACATAGGTATGAGTACGGCGTTTTCGCCAATCTTGGTACGGCGATAGTTATATATTTTTAATTAATTATATACATGAAATCAGCAAAAGAAGTAACATAAATATAAGAAACAGATGCCATTTTTGCCGTAAATATGTTGGTAAGGAAGAAGGAGGAAGAGGCATCAGGAGGAAGAAGGAAGAAGGAGGAAAACAATATTCTTAATCACAGAACCGTACCACCGTACCAGTACGAAACCCACGTACCCATGTGACATTGTGGGTAACAGTAACTCACAGTCGACATGTTAAACAATGTGATTCAACATTCCTATAAATCAATATGTGATCATTTTGCATATGCAAAATGTGTATCCTCTGGAGAGGTTTTACATGGAAAATGGATATCCAATGGGAAACTTGGAAAATTACTTTTTCGAATTCTGAAGTCATACAAATTTATGTTTGCCAAATGTGCTTCCACACCATGCTCATCATGAGAAGAGCATTTGTTGGCTGTTTTGTTATGGTAGTTCAGATTATCACTTTCTGGTTCAAGTTTGTCTCGCTTGAATCCCATCATTCAAGCATGTACCTAGCCACTTGTGCAGAATCACTTGTTGATGCTAATATCTCTTTTCCATCTAGTGATATCACAGATGGAGGCCATGGCTGAAGATGTTCAACCTTTGTTGACCAAGGTTCATGATGGTGATCTACTCAAGAATGTAGAAAATTTGACCAGATCCCTGGCTGAAGCTAGTGAGGATCTTAGGTAAGATACCATGATATGGTTCTGCCACATACAACCTTTGTCATCTTCTTATTATCAAAACCATGATGGTTAATAGAGTAAGAGTAGAGAAATGGCTGCATAGATATATGAAACAATTAACGTGATGCTTTTCCTACAGGCTGGTGCATTCTTCCATTTTGACTCCTGAAAACACAGAGCTTCTTCGCCAGTCCATTGCTACTCTTATATTCACTTTGAAGAACATTGAGGTCATTTTAGCATTTGTGCAGACCTTTCTTCTTTTTGATCCGATACATTGTTTTGGTTATTTCTTAATTCATAGAGACCACTGGTTCTGCAGAGTATAACGTCTGATATTTCTGGCTTTACTGGTGATGAGGCAACCAGGCGTAACCTTAAATTGCTCATTAGATCACTTAGTCGTCTTCTATAACAACAAGGACTTGTGTATCTCCAGCAGGTGAGTCCATAGCGGTTACGATTTTTATTTGTTATTAGTTTTTACTAATTGTGTTTGAAGAGATAATCTGAAAGTTCATATTAGATGTAGCTGAAAGTTCATATTAGATGTAGCAGTGCTGCATATAAATGCCATAGATATCTGGTTTAGACTTGAATGGTTATTTGTAGCTCATATTCGCGTCAGTTAGTAGCTATTGATACTTGACTTTATGGATGTCTTTGACTCCATCCAAGTTGCCATACCCTGAAGACGGTCTCATGTCTTAATGTCTTTTTGCTTTCGTGCTAATTTACGGTTTCAAATATGGACATCTTTGGGGAATGTTGCTTAATGGTCTTGATGCCCTTAACAGATCAGATGAATGGAGCATTTTTTTTTCCACAAGTGAATTCTGTCAGCAGCGTGCCCCTTGTGCAAGGGAATGGAGGAAAGAAAAAGGCAAAAGGTGGCCCACCTCCCAAAAGCAAGAGGAAGAACGTATATTTCCTGTTTCCGCCACATTTCTTCTCTCCATTGATGACTATTAGTTCAAAAAAATGAGGTTGCTGAGGGAAACCAAATTCTGTTCAGAATTAAATGGTATGACTGCATGGTCGAAATCTGTTTAGGATTGATAAGAGTTTGCTTGGTGTTGCATTCTCTATTTCATTATTTGTTACATACCCACTCCGGAAGCTAGAAAAACGATACGATTTATTCATGTAGGCCTGTTTCTGTATAGGTCAAAACATGATGTGAATAGCTGGTTTTATCAGCCTGAAGATTAGCATCTATTTTTGGTTGCTTGTTTAACTTTCTTGTGTTCAAGTCGTGCAATGAATTCTTTTGCGTACCATCTGAGTGGTAATAAGAGATAGAGCTATACATAGATTACAACTAAGGTTTTCCAGAAACCAGAATCATGCGTGTAGGCAGGCAAGCTTCTTGAGTTTCAAGGGTCAGTTACCCTATTATTTCAGTAAATATATAGAGATGAAGCAGAAAAGATACGTTATTAACTGAAATTTCTAATCCCCGTGTACAATTACATATTAAAAATAAAAATTATACATCACATATGGGCCAGAACGATATGCGCTCAAACACTTTCTTTGAGAGCAAGGAAGCATATTTTATCTGTTTGGAGGTGCTGAAAGTATCAGTCCGTTGTTTACGAGAGTTCTTTTCCTTTTCGATCAGCAAACTAGGGTTTGGTAGATCCCTATTATTGTAGTAAACAAGCTTAACGAGTGGTCTTCCAAAACAGAGATCAGCCAAATAATAAAGTTCATACCTGACCTAATCCTTCAATGGGGATAAGGGATTATCTGTAAAAACGTTTAGGTATACCCAGCAGGTTAAGAAACGACAGTGCACGGATCCAAGCTAGTGATTCTTCACGGCTTTATGACACAACCACCAACAATAGGGTAATCACCGAGAAAGCCGTTCACATTCCTCTTCATGTTTCTTTCTTTTTTTCATGGTTGTTGTTTACCCAAAAACAGAAAAAAACGTTATTGCCTGGAACTTCAAATCTGAAAATACAAAATCAAGAGCAATCTCTTGCATGAAACTAATACAGGAAAATCCCATCAAAAGATCAGTTCACATGAATTGCCATAACATTCGCAGCAGCGCAAGTTTATATCGTAGTAAAAGAAAAGAAATCTGCATTGGTAGAAATGTGGCCTCTCACGCCCTTTATGAGCAAGATCAGTCTAATCATTACTGGGACATCTTCCAACTTTAATGATTTAGATTCCTCTCAAAAGGAGAGGCAGAAAATCACATTTGGACAGAAAAACATGTCTAACCAGAAAATAGAAGTTCTCAAAAAATCAAGCAGCTTAATCTGGCGTTGCCGTGCCTTGGTTAAGCTCTGCAAACCTCAACCCAACACGCATCGAATGTTTCAAGAACTTCTCCGCGCACCGGCGAACACATGTCTCTTCCTGCTTATCAAGAGACTTGCGCCGAAAAGTGTCCACACAATCCTTGAAGCATCTTTCCACCAAGGTATTATACATTCTCAGACTGCAGCAAAAGGTCAGCTTCCTCAGAACTCAATAACATTTAGGACAGGAAAGAACACGCAAGACTTTATTATAATATATGTTTAAGACGACTACAAATATATCAAGCACAATTCCATATATATTTGGGAAGAGTAATGGTTTTATCTTTTTATGTATGAGTGTGAAAGTGCCAAAAAGGTAAATCTAGTTCCCACAACCCCACTTATGGCACGCTCTCTTAGCACAAGGCCAAAATATGGAGACACATTTCCGTGTGAGAGTTAGAAATAAACGGCTCTCATCAATAAGGACAGAGACAAGAAAAATAACACTGCCACGAAACTACGAGATTTTTAAACCTAAATGCTGTCAGAACAGTTAGTTGCTGCCAGAGGTTTGTGTCAGATTAAACCAGTTTCTTCTCTGATCAAGTATGGCTAGTTTATAGCATGGAATGGTAAAGATAAAGGTTGGCAGCTGATTTAGATTATTAGTGTATTACTATAGATTATAGTTATGCAGCGCTCTAAAGCTATCAGAAGAAACTGATTTAATTCACGACAGATATATGTTACATGTATAGGTCACTTTCCATTCACTATGAAGTGTATGCGGTAAACATCCAGGCATTAATAGATTAAACAACTACCTAACATAAACACGCCATCACTCAGAACGAGCAGGTGCGGTACAACGTATATTTCCTTGCCAAGAATGTTTGCATATAAAACTGGGGAATGTCATTCATTCTATCATATGGAAATTGTAAAGGCCTTCTTTTCCAAATCTATACTACTATTATGTGATGCCCCAACAAGCATCTTAAAGTGACAAAACCAGAGCTAACAGAGTGGGAAAAGAAAATCGGAAGCAGTATGAAAATCAAACCGGAAAAGTGGCCATTTCAAAACTTCAACGGACTGGGAAAGCAAAAAATGAGTAGGAAACGACGGGAAGAAGTTAGAAGTGGTTTACAGGATCATTCAAAAATGCCAACAATGTAAAGACATGACCTCCAAGGCCAGCCGGATGAAAATTTGACATGGGACTGGGGATTCTTATGACTGAAAATCGGGCTCATTTTTGAAATCAGAATTGCTGTTAGAATGCACTTACCGAGTCCTAGGAAATGGGATCCTCTCTTGCTCAAAGTGATCGAGGTGACATACGAAAAATTCTGCTTCGAAGTCTAAAGCACTTGATAATCGAAGATATCAATGTCAAATAGTAGTAATATTAAAGAAAATGTTATTCCTCGCAGTTAATTTACTTCAGAAACATCAACTGTTTCAGAATTTATAAGGGAATCCACTTTTTGATTCCTAAGAATTGGGATTCTTGCTCAAAGTGATCCAGGTGACTACGAAAAATTCTGCTTCGAAGTCTAAAGCTCTTAAAAGTCAGAAACATCAATACCAAATAGTCGTAATACTAAAAAACGTTGTTATTCCTTGCAGTTAATTCACTGCAGAAGCATCAATCTTTCAAAATTTAGGCGGGCAACATTGTCACGGAACCCGATGGAAAGCTTCCCATGCTATAGCCAAAGGAACACATTTCATGAACACACCAACCCATCCACATTGGCATGATATCTTTTCCTCGGCAATTGATCAGTGAAATAGCTCACTTGAGGACTAGGAAACAAGTAGGCAAGTTCATACAACCGGTTCAATGTTAACCATAATCTCCCCACCAAAGTGTTGATGAAAAAAACATTTAGAGGTTTGCAGTCACACCAAAAAAAAAAAAACGAAAAAAAGAAAAATCCATTTTCTTATCGGAAATGCTTCCGCATCTGTGTCCACAATATACGTAGACCAAAAATGGGACGTAGACTAGACTTGTTTACCCAAGCACGGACACGGAGAACTGAAGATGGTTCAAAAAGAATAAAAAGAAAATCACTAACGCAGAAAATCTCGAGCAACAAAAAACCTCTTAGAACTCGGAAAGAAAGGAAAATTCAAACAAGAGAAAGACTAACAAGCACAATTGCTGGAGATATGGGCACGATAGAGAACACATTCGACCTTCAATTTCTCGCCAAATGAAATCCCAAAATCCCCAAAAAAACGAATACCCAATTTCGCATTTATCAACAGGAATAGAGAAACAATGAAAGTACGAGAAATGTTACAACCAACAAACACGACCGAAAATACGGAATGAGGACAGAAAAAGGGAACCGCAAAGAAGAAGAAACCTTATTAGCTAAAGAAACCACGGAAAGGAAAAAGAACGCAATAACCTGTCGCGGATCTGAAGTTGGTCGATCATGGCTGCCATCTTCAGCTTATCTTCCTCGGGAAGAGAATCAAGATCTCCAAGCATACTCTTGTCCATGGTGCTCCCTTCGTTCCTTCACAGGGTTTTAGCCCAGAGTGACCCAAGCCTGTGTCCAAACCCTAAAGTTATAAAGCAGGTGGTATGAAATGGATTGGATACGATCGGATCGTGGCTGATCCGAATGTAAATGAAAGCTTATTAAGGAAGTTCAAATTCCATGTTTTTCTCAATTTCTTTTGCAAATCAGTGACCAAGATGCTTGTTTAATACAATGCAAAATATCCAAAAACCAGATTATAAGTGTTCGGATCAGGATCAAGGATTTTGTTAAAATCTAATCCACCTAATTCAACTTTGATTCGACCTCTCATCCATTCTGTTGCCTTGAATACAATCCATTTGCAACTCTACCCAAAATTGTATCATCGAGCATGCAAAGTTTCAAATTAGGTTCTAATCGAATTTTCCTTACATCATTTCTAATTAAATATTGAAAGAGATTTTTTAACAATGAGGTAAATAAGGAGAGATATGTATTGCTTGCAAGAGATTCGTGATGTTCATTGCGCTGTATTGATTTTTTCTACTATGAATTCTATATGAATAATTTGGTAAGCTCTTTGATGCTTGAAGGAATTGACCAGCCTGAAGGCATGCATCAGTAATCATCTACTAATCTGCATAACTTCATGATGATGGAAATAAATTATGATTTTTTTAGGAGAAAGTAAGTGTCTATAATATATATATATATATATATATATATATATATATATATATATATATATATATATATATATATATATATATATATATATATATATATATATATATATATATATATATATATATATATATATATATATATATATATATGATGATGATGATGATGAAAGTTGCTAAAACCCAGACCTCCTGACCATCTGGGTAAGAGCAAAAACAAAACCTATTGAAATTAATTATTATTATTTTTTTTGAAATCTGACTTCATTACTTAAATAATATTTTTCTAATAATTAAGAAATAAACTACTCTTACAACATCAAGATTTGTTAGTGTAAAGATCATTTTTTTTTTACAGAAAAGACTTGAAATAAAGCATGATTTATATTAAATTAATATTTCTAACATTATAAGGTTAATATTTTGTTTAAAACATTTTTTAACATGAATTTAAGAGATTTTGTTTTGCTCCCATATCCCAGTGATCTGGTACCTACCAATCTCTTTCTCTCCCTCTATTATATATATATATATATATATATATAGTGTCATTTCATTATTGGATCTTAAAACTATCTCAAACTAAAACATTACACGAAATAATACGTTTTAAAATATCTTTTACATATTTAGTGTCTAATAAAAACAACAGAAAAATTATGGCAAAAAAGATTCCTCCTGTTTGTTCACCTAAAAAAAAAAAGCGCCAAAAGTATATTTTCTAAACGTTCCTTTCATCCCCATCAAGCACGCTTATGGAAAGTATAAAACTAACACTCCACCGCCAGATAGAGCGTCTGTGAATGGTACTTCCCATCAGAAACATTTAAGCACCTTCTGAATATGTTTCCTCCAAACAATCCAAGCAGCTTCTACAACTTTGGATTCCTCTCACATTTATATAATATGCACATTCGTATCCTTATTCAAATCCACCGACTAGGCAATGTTGCTGTTCAACTATTCTTGCATATTTGTTAATAATTTGATAAATACTACTTTCTCTTCTAGATATATTAAACTTCATAGTTCATTAACTTTTTAATTTACAAGTGATTTTGATTCGAGCCAGTTCGGCTGATTCTTTTATCAGTAACATTGACTTGAAAGAAAAAGTTCGGCGGTCCCACGTAGTTGTAGAAAGGAGGCTTCTGGTTGGTCCCACTCTTGTTCGGGGGATGACATTCAAAAATTCAAAAAAACCTATCCAAACGGTCAACTTGGGTTTTGACAAAAGCAAGATCCAAATTTATCTGTTTGCTTGGTTCATTTATTTCGACTTGAATAGCTCATAGTCATAGAGGAAACGATCCCTTTCAGGCTCTTCAACTCAACGGATTTGCTGTCTTTCCTCGTCTGATTGAAGAAAGGAAAGGAAAGGAAAGCTTAGTAACCCGTCTGAAGCGAAGTGACATTATCTGTCTCTGTTTTCCAGTTTCTTGATCTTCTTGCTTATGAAATGGCGACACCCATCTCAAACAAGCACCTCCCCGCTGGTCTCATGGAGTCCAAGGTTAGAGTTGTGGTGAGAATCAGGCCGTTCCTGCAGTCGGAAATGGATCCTTCCGGCAAGGAGCCCCTTCCCTGCGTCTCTTCCGTCATGCAAGAAGATGGGTCCAGTCATGGAGTCGATGTTCATCTCCAAGATCAATTCACGAGGTTGGAGTGTTGCGGATTTTCTGCCAAAAACTTCCATGCGTCAAGATTCCTAGTTCTTTTGTTGTTCTTTTCTATCCTGTTTGTGTCTCTGAGACGGGACTCGGTGTAATTGCAGTAGGAACGAGTGCTACAGGCTCGACTTCTTCTATGGACAGGACAGCGAAGTTGGCCAGATTTTCAACAGAGATGTCAGCCGTCTCCTTCCCGGGGTTCTTCGTGGAGATAATGCTACTGTTTTTGCATATGGAGCAACTGGTAGTGGAAAGACATATACAATGCAGGTATGCATTCTTGGGACCCTTCTTGTCCTGTTGCGTTTCCATTTCTCTTGTTTGCATCTTGCTAAAGTTGGTGATGGATTAGGGGACGGATGAGCATCCTGGACTGATGCCATTGACTATGTCGAGCATCATGTCGATGTGTGAGATGCACGGTTACTTGCTAGATATTTCATATTATGAGGTTTACCTTGATCGGTGTTACGACTTGCTCGAGCCTAAGATGAAGGAGGTGTCTGTACTGGAGGACAGAGATGGTAAAATTCAACTGAAGGGTCTTTCTCAGGTGAGTTTTGTTTTGTCACGATCGCATGTGCATAACCAGAGGGGAACACGGATGTGAATTTCTTTACCGCGTTTGAATATGTTTCAGATACCGATACGGTCAATCGAGGAGTTCCGTCAAGTTTTCTCCCAGGGGATTCAGAGGCGTAAGGTGGGGCATACTGGCCTCAATGATGTATCCAGTAGAAGCCACGGAATTCTTATGGTTTCAGTATCTAAAACAGAGGGTTTGAACACTTCATTAGTCGGGAAGATTAACCTTATAGACTTGGCAGGTTCATCCGTTCGGCATATCTTATGAGCAACTTCATTTTGTCATTGTTAATGCACTTCTTCTCAATATGGCAACTTGTGCAGGCAACGAAGACAACAGAAGAAGCTGCAATGATGGCATCCGGCTTCAAGAGAGTGTCAAAATAAACCAATCTCTGTTTGCCCTTTCCAATGTGATTTATGCATTGAACAGCAATCAGGCCCGTATTCCATATAGAGAAAGCAAATTGACCCGGATTTTGCAGGATTCTCTTGGTGGTACTAGCCGGGCCCTAATGATCGCTTGCTTGGTAAGCGTTGCAGTAGTCTTTTTCTTTTTCATCAACTCAGATACTGATGGCCACTTCTGCTTCTGCATCACAGAATCCAGCATCATACCAAGAAGCTGTTCATACTGTAAGCTTAGCAGCTCGATCTCGCCAAATTGTAAATTATGTAGCTCCAGGTAGGAAACAGGAAACTCCAAGAGAAAAGGTTGACATGGAAGCAAAGCTTCGAGCTTGGCTTGAATCCAAAGGCAAGACAAAGGCTACACCAGTCAGTTCTGCAAAGAAGGTAACATCATTTAAGTCTTCCGGGAGAGTTAAACTGGCCAACAAAATGCCTTCCGACTTAAGAGGGAGGTAATTTTACTTTTTTTGAGTTTAAGATAGTTTCAATGTCTTGGATGTAAGAGTATCTTAATCATACTTTCCTTTTCTCGGCACAGAAAACTTTTTGAGCCCCAAACGGCGGGTCCTTTGAGAGAGACTGCAGAGGTAAGTCCTCTCCTTTGAGAGAAAGACATCCTTTTACCTTTAAAAGCTTCGGGTAACTGTAATCTAAAGGCTTCATGTCTTTTCCCTTTTTCAGGATAACTGCTCAACTAATTTCTCAGCGATTGTTCAGATACCAGAATCCCAGAAGGAAAAAGTTTTCCTGGTTAAGTTTCTTTTTTCTGTAGTAGAGTTTATTTTGTTACTTCATGCATCTGTTAGGATTCTTTCTTCCAAAAAGGAGATTCTCAGAAACATAACACAGTGGCTTGTGCTAATGCACTTGTGGAACAATTTAATGATGGTCCTAATAGTTAACCATATAGCATAACCTGCATATCTATCCTATGCAACAAGTTGTATTGAAGTAAAAAAGTAGTAACTTGATTGGCCAACTTCCAGATCTTGCAGTGGACAATGTTATTCTTTGACTTGCTTTTAGTTGGTAGTCGTTTATTCAGGACAGCAATTAGTGTGAATTTGGGGTGCATTCTAGTGTCCTCGAGCGCTACCGTTGTCAGCTTCTTGTCATAAACTGCCGAGAGGTCGAGCTTGCGTAAAGACAGATGAGTTTTAACTGGCTAATTTCTGTAAAAAATGTTATTTGATGCTAACAGTAGTAGAAGTTGGAGTCCGAATCAACTGAAGCAATGCTTGAACTGCTCATCGAGTATCGTTTTTAGGCTCTGAGAAACATGATTTCATGTCCAAGAATATCACTAGAAAGTCAAGACTCCACCATGGAGGTACACATAATGACCTTTTATTAGTTGATGAGGCCATATAAGCTGTACTGAGTTGATCACCTTTTGCTCGTGTTTGGCTCGTGGAGCCTAGTTCATGAGTTTGAGCAAATCTTTCTTCTGTTCCGATCCATGAATAAGTAGCTCGTTGTCATTTCCCATGACGGCTTATTCTTCTCTGGGACTTTTGGCTTAACTATTGCAATTTTATGCCACATGAAGTTGCTCAAGGAACTGATTGCTCATGTTTTCTATTCATTCCTTGTCATAGCACTTGGCTTGATTATCGAAATTTCGTGCAACTTGAGATTTCTAATATGAATGATATACTTTTTGGTCTCAGGAAAGCTCGTCATCCATGACCTCAGTATCTATGGACTGTTGTGTCTTTAGCGAGGTTTGCTTCATACTCATTCCACTTTTGTCAGAAACTCTTGTACGAATATTGCATCACACGGCTTCACTGTACAAACAACTACTCTTTTGCAGGCTGTATTGTATCTTAAGGATGATGACGGCTACAAGTGCATGGAAACCACACATCATAACAAGGAAGTGGAGGTTGCCAACGAGAGCAACTTCTGGATGCCTTTAACCGCTATAGTTGGTACTTATCAGTAAATAAGGCTCAAATACTCTAGTACTGGCTTCAATTATTTTAGGAGTTTCAGGAAGGGGCGAGCTATGCATTAAAATAATGCAGATTACTGATTTCAACAATTTTATTTCCTTTAATCAGATCAGTTTATGGATAAGGAGAACTTGATGTCTCCAACGGCCACCATCCAGATGAGAGCACAGCAAAGTCCTTCAAGGAATGTACTTTCTCCAGTGAACACGAATATTAGTGGGTCAATACTGGAAGATACACCACACAAGCCTCAAGCCAACGAAGTTCCACGTCATTCAAAAGCTGCAGCAGTGACTGTGCCACGTGTCCTGAATCATGATGATGATGATGATGAGGCACTTCGTGAAGGCACTCCTCTTGACAAATTTCATGCACAAGGATCTAGTTTGAAGGTAGACAACTTTGAATTCTTTGCTTGGTTTTCTCCATTAACTTGACTGACTGATTTTTTTTTTGGTTACTGTGTGGTGCTGAGCAGAATTCCCTCATTAAAGGATATCTGAAATTATTGAATACAGCTAGCAGGTAAGCCACATCTGGTGTTATGTGTATGTTTCTTGATATCATTGCATTGGAAGCCACATGCAGCAAAAAGTATAATTTCACAGTGACTATAAATTCCTTTGGTGTTCTATGAGGTCCCGGGTCATAGGTTCAGGAAAAGTAAATCCTGACAAATCATCTATTTTGAAGTTGCTGAGACTTGAGACGGGCCTATTGAATTTGCTTGACTTTTGTTGCAAATTAACAGAAGGCTGAGTATCGCTTGCTTGGTGCTGTTGTGTTTTTACTCAGACTTGCGTGGTGTCATTTTTCTCCCTCTGTATGGGTAACCTGGTTTGAACAGAAACCTCCCAGATTAAGCTAAGACATAACCTGAGTAATAAGCTATTGAACCTTAAGTTAAACCCTTAGGAAAGTGTCTCAGAGGTCTTGTCGGCAAACTTGCTAGTTTGTAATTCCATGGAGGTTATGAAGAATATTCTGGTCCATTAGTCATAAGATTCAACTTGCTTAAGGTCACTATCTGCCTCTACATCCAATCAATGCAAAAAAAGCAATTCATTTGCTCCATAATTGGAATTAGGTAGATGTATTTTTGCGTACTTTGTTTTGATTTACATGTAGAATTAGACTAATCCTTTCTCCTGGCTTTTTCAATTACAGAGAGGAGCTAATGGGCTTAAAGGTGAGCTTCCTAAAGAACATAAGTCTAAGGTCTCCTAGATTCTTCCGTCTAAGATGCCTGCTTGACAAGTATAACTTTCCTTTGTACAGGGTATTGGACAGAAAAGGGCAGATTACATTCTCAATCTTAGAGAACAATCACCACAGCCTATCAAAACAGTAAGGAAACCTTGTCCCTTTCTGTCCGTCTTATCTAAGCTTGATGTCTGGATTCATAAACTCATGTGCAAGTTATCTGCCTGGTTGTTGTAGCTATACGATCTAGAGAAAATTGGCATGTCGTCCAAGCAAGTGAGTCTCATCTCCATACATGTAAAATCATTACCAGCAACCATGCAATTAAGCCTTTAGGTTCTAACGCTTTCACTATCCTCAGGTTGAAGGCATGTTCAAAAGAGCTGCAAGGAGCTTCTTCACTTAGACGATTTGCGGAAGTCTAACCCTCACAAACCGGAGATTGATTGCCAAGTTTTCACCCCTAACAGATTGGAGTGAGCAGATCGATGTGAAGTTCAACCAACTCATCTGACAGATACATGGTTAATTGTATCTGGTGCTTCCTGTAACATTGTACTACTAAATTTATCCTGAAAGCCACGGAAAAAATAGATGCCGTGTATGGTAGACCTTTTTCCTATTAAAGTATATTGTTATATTTAATTCCAGATGCAAGGGCAAGACTTCCTTAGACATGAAAGGTTTCAGGACATAGTAGTTACTTTGAGAAAGGGAAGAAGATACAAGTACACCTTTTTGACCGCTGCATCGTGCACAAAGGCCACCATGCAGTGGTCAATTATTGCTCATTAACTATGTTATTCCCGAGCACATCAGTTGCAGTTGCATGGGTTGCAAGCACAGTTGCTGCCGCAGTTGCATCCGCCGTTCTCGTACCCTTCGTTCATATCAGCCACTTCAAAGATCCTGTGATCGAATTAGTGTATGTTAATGCAGCTCTGATGATTCATTACAGAAGGCATATGAAGAGATAAAACAAATAAGATAGTCAAGACACACATTTAGCATGAGTTGCGTACAACAGCAATATGCTTGATGACAAAGGCAGTCATAAAACAGAATGGTTTATTGCATGACACAGAGCAAATATGAACTACATATAAGATAATCAAAATCACATAGCATGCATGACTTGTAACCCCCCATGAACATAGGCAAGACATTAGAGAAATCAGAACAATCCCTTGTAAGCAGTATAGAGAAGAGGCCGGATATAAGATAATCAAAATCACATACTTAGCTTGAGCAGCGACCCCCATGACGCTGATCTGGACTTTGTTTTCTCTGGATTCAGCAAGATCAGGGAACATTTTGCATCTGCAACCATGAAAAATTGCCTTCCGTAAAAACTAAGTGGAAGAAACCAATGAGGACAACTTTGGATTTTCAATTCTCAATTTTCTTCTAGCTAAAAAAAGGCAAAGCAATTCATGCAAGTATATCGATATGACGGTCGGTACCAAAGTGAAATATTGCCGTTAACAACTATCAAGCCCTGATGCCACACAAAACGTTCAAAACCTTTGATAAATCATTCCTAGAGCAAATATCTTTTTCTCTTTTTTATCATGACAGAAGCACGAAAAGCATTTATGTATGAATCGTAACCAGATATTTTTTCTGCAAAATTAAGATTCGTAGGCAAGTGATTTTCGATAGAAAGCCAAAACTTTGAAAGTATTGATCAGTTTTAAAACTGAAAATCCTAACTAGTTGGATATTTAGTCATTTCATGAGTTAATTTTCATATGTATAGATACCTATATGTAATTTTGGTTTTTATAATGAGCTGAAACAGAAACTGGTCTTAATATAAAAGAAATAGTGGTTTCCTATGTTATATAAATTTTTTTCATGGAGACCTCAAAAGATTCTGCTACCACCAGTTTCTGTCTTTGCGTTTCTTCCAGTTGGATTCAAGTACGTTTTCACTTTGGCTCGTGTTATAGTATGATGATTTAGCATGAACACGTATAGTTTTTTGGAATATTCAGTTCTATCACGAATATCACAATCATTTTAATGACTTTTAAAGAACATTAAACAGTAAAAAAATGTAAACATTAGCTACAAGTGGCAGGACCAGGATGAATTGTACAATGGTCTTACGATCCTAGTGTGTGTGCACACACAGAGTGCACAGCGGGAGGGAGAAAGAGAGAGAGAGGGAGAGAGACGTTGTGTAACATTGCATGAAGCCAATGACAGTTGGACACACGAAAAGCATTGCAGTAAAAAAGAGAATAGAAAAGCTGCATGAAGCAGCAGAAAAGAGTCATGTAGGAGATTAAAGAGAGAGAGCACCCGAGTCCCGTAAGGTTCAACCAAGTTTAGGAGGATACAAAATACATAACCATAAAAGGAATAGGGCCTGAAAATTTGAAAGTTAGACAGAAAGAAATACATGAAAAACCAATACAACATTACAAAGGAAAGAAGAGGCGGGTACCCTCCACAGCCGCTGCCACAGCTGCAGCCAGATCCACACCCACAGTCTCCTCCGCAGCAAGACATTTTCCCACTCTAGAACTCTCTTTGTAATCAAAATTCTTTCCTCGGTTTCTTTCTTTTCTTCCCTTCTCTCCGTCTTGTGCCTCTCCTTGCCGAAGGACGCCTGATTATATAGAGCAACTAGAAGAGGAAGGAGCCCTTCACCACCGTAAACGTGGCATGTCAATGGGTCCCGGCAGCTATGTCCTTATCCGGCTTCTTCCTTCTTATCTTCACTTTTTGACCACCTAATAGTTTCACAATAAGAACAATATTTACGTTATACAACAGTTCTCAAATTGGTGCCTACTTTTACAAAGAAACATTTGAGAAGATAACTTGGTTCTTTGATGCTTCTTTGCAAGACCATCTTAAAAGGTCAGTTTGGCCCCCAAGTGAGTAGTGGTTGTGCTCTTTTCACCATCATTACCACTTTTTCCGTCCATTATAAATTGCCTCCCTTTTAGGAGCAGACAAGATCAAATTGGGATCACAAAAAGAAAGAACCTAGTGCAAAGTAAAGTAATAGACCTTCTTTTGTATGCTTGGAGAAAGAACCACACTGTTGTTTGTGCCAAGTAAACTTATGCTACACTGCAACTCATACTAATTTCTGGCTGCGTTGTCTTTTTAATGGCAAGAACATTCATGAACACCAGTAACTCTGATGAGCCAGCAGCAATGCAGAATAATAACAGTTCAAATTCCACTGAAACAAGTTATAGACTTGGCATACCACACTTCAGCTAGAGCATAGCTCAAATGAGCGGGTTGAAATGCATTATATGGTGTGTCCTCTGTTTGGCTAGCAGAAGCTATGTTACAATGAAGCACATGGATATCTCATCCTAGTACTGACATAGCTGTGGATCCTGTAGGCAAGGAGATTAATCCTCATACTCACCCAAAATTCAACTCAATTTGTTCGCCGATATACTTTGATAGCTGAATCCGAATCATTTACTGCTTGATTATCTTTGAGCAAGGTTTCCATGACATATAATGGATCATTGTGGCAGTTTTCTGTAGTCTTCGTGTTGGGATTCCTATGTTGTTCGATGAAAGAAAATAAGATAATGAGAGGACTTGTACTTCCCTCTTATCGTGCTCTTAATCACTGTATTATATGTAGTAGCCAAGGTGCTTCTAATACTCACCTATGCTTTTTGAAAGGGTAAATTATCAACTGTTCAATTTATTTTTACATTATTAATTACCAAAAGATATGTTTCTCTTTTTCCAAAAGCTTGCATCACACTTCTGTCATTTTCTAAAATAATGTAAGAAACAAGATCGACGCGTGTGAGTTCTGTTTCGCCGTGTTTAGTCATACCATTCATCTATCCTTTCAACGAGATCAATTAGAAGACAACTGTTATCTAATATACAGAACTGATTCTGTCGGTTTCTTGTCCATTGGACGGTCCACAAAAAATATAAACTGCCTTCGACATCATAATATTCAGCAGAGGGGGACGGAAACCAGAGCCTTCCATTGTTGAAAACATGCCTAAACCACCGCCATTGCCGTGGTAAATAGTTAAAGGACACATATAACAATGTCTGCTAGTCTGCACTGGATTAAGGACTTTCAAAGTTTAAGATAATGTGGCAACTAGTACTGCTGGTGACATAAAGGGATCTGGAGGGTTCTCAGTGACTTTACCCATCAGTGGAGTACAGCTGATTGACGTTTGGCCCAAACTAATAGCCATATTCAAGAGCCCCTGCATGCAACATGTCTCATGTAGATTGGACCTATAGAAAGGTCTCCAATAGAGACATGCAACATGTCTCCTCCGAATTGGATTTATAGAAAGAAATCCAATGGAGAGAGAGAGAGAGGTGAAGGGCAGACACAGCCACAACCTTTGTCCTTAACTCGCATCCCAGCTTCTTTACCTCAATAATATCAACCGCCATGTAACACTCATAGGAATCAAACATGAAAGGCGTTATGTATGCGGTGGCATGAGTAGGGTAGTTTTATAGAACCGAATCTATGGGGCTACCAATTCAACTATTCATCTAAATCAATTGTGAATCAACCAAGGTATTAAAAACCCAAAAAAATGAATGGAGAAATATGTAAACATAAAAAAAAAGAGATCTTAAAATATTAGAAAAATGATTAAAAATTAACATATACCACTCTTGCATCGGCCACATTGATTCGATTCAAGTCAGCTGATTCTGATAACATTGAAGGAGGAACCACCAACACTCCTTGAGCACCCAACATCAGCCATTTATTTGCAGGTTTTATGGTAACAAGCAATTATCGAGGGGTTTTTGGCTGACGTTTTATGGCAACTTGCTGCTTCTATCCTGAATGGAGAGCACAAGTACTAAACATTTATGCGTATATTTCACCCTAATTAAACTTAGGACGATGAATTTGCTGGTTTTGCTTCAGCAATTCCTTCGCTGTAAGCCCCTAAATATCTCTGTGAGGTTAAAGCATTTACAACCCAATTCTTTTTCCTAATGGAGCATGACACCTGAGTTGAAAGATGCACTGTTGCCATCACTAATGTCGACACTGTATAAGACCTTAGAATTAGAAAAAAAGGAGGGGGATAAACCTCTCACTCACCCAGAACAAATGGATGGTTCCGTCAAATGATTTTATTGATTTTAAGGTCTAGTTCAAGCAAATTGCAGAACCAACCAATTTAAAGAAGCTAAGGAGAGACACTAGTGAACTGGCCATGGTTTCGTATGTTTTAGTTTTAGACGTAAGAGAAACCGGATTGGAGAATAAAGATTCGTTAGGATTTTAGCAAGTCTGATTAAACTGGATCTAGCCTAATCAGATTCGTATTTGCGACTTAAAATTGAACCTAGATCTGAGCTATTTCAAATCCATCATTTTTTTGCATGTGCCCAACATCCGTAGCGTATTTTATGCAATTTGAATTCAGATGCAAAACTGAATCCTATAACTGAACTTTGATTAATAACTCAATTTGTTTATCTTCATCAGACTCCAAATGGATCCGAATTCGAGGCCACTAAGCTGTTGATCTGTGTTTTCGTGGATAAGTCAGGTTTACCCAAAAACGTGCCCGCAACAGAAACCGGACCGGGGAGATGGCGATGTAGGCGTAAAAAATATGAATATAGGTTATCTGGTAAATTTAAGCCGTAAAAAAAGAAGGCCTATGATGATTCATCTCTTTAGTTCGGAGCCGTGGCTTCGGGAGATAAGAATATAGATGGCAGTGGAGATGAGGGTGGGAGTAGATGGTTTTAGGCTAACCGTATGGGAAAATTTTCTCCTCAAATTGCATGAGTGTCACTAGATGTCTTCTCTTTTTGTCTTTATCAAGGGATAACCGTGTTACAGAATCCAGTCAAGAAAGAACTGATTTTCTCTTTTGAATATAATGCTTAAGAGCAGGTAATTGTAGTTGATGATGGCAGTAGTGATGGTACCTCTAAAATAGCGCTTGAACAGGTAAAAAAGCACACAATTGATGTTTTAAGGGTTATTATTCTTGGAAGAAATCAAGGGAAAGGAGCAACAATTAGGAAAGTGAGATATCTTAGCCTTTTCTATTTCCTGTAAAAGTTCAACTGGACATTTCTGACATTGTTTAAAATCCTAGATTTTTGTTTTACATTTGGTCAATATTTTTTTCTTTTAATTTCAGCTTTCACTAAGGCTGCATAATTTTGTGTTTTCAGTTACCATTTTCCTTGATTGAGGTTTTTATATTCTGCAAGCACGGTAAAACAGGGAATTCTTCATGTATGTGGTGCACTTCTTTTAATGCTTGATGCTTATGGAGCCACCAAAGTCATTGACCTTGGGAAATTGGAAGAACAGGTTCTCCAGTGCATTTTGGTCTATGTTGTATTGTGTTCTTGCCCCAGCTGATGTAAATGTTACTTGACATTTGTGGTTGTCATACATTGCTTCAATGTGAACTCTTGGCTTACCTGCTGTTGCTGTGATCCTAGATACTTATGTCAACTAAGAAGAAATTCAATTCCATATAAGGTGATTGTCCTATCAGTTCTGCTCTCAGCTTCTCTGAAGTTTCAGTTGTTGCATTTGGTTCTCGTGCCACCTTGAGAAGCAAGCTTTAGCTACAGTAGGTTATTTTCCCTTGCTTTTTCTCTCTCACCATTCTCAGCTTTTCTGATATTTTCCTTTACTATTTCAGTGTAAATGGTACCGGAACTTCTTGATGAAAGGCTTTCATTTGCTAGTTCTGCTTACTGCTGGATCAGAAGTTCGCGACACACAGCTTGTTTATTTACTAAGAATTTCTCCCATATTTGTTTCCTTTCTGTAAGTGGAAAGGAAACAAAAGCTTGTGTTTTTGCTAATGCAACTTTTTCCCTCCTGCAGTGTGGTTTTAAGATGTTACAAGAGCTGCTTCTCCCATGTTTACTATGCTTTTGAGGAAGTAAAGATGGATTTCTGTTAGAGCTAAGAATATACTTTACCATGCACTGTTGTGTGATATGCTGAGAATAGAAGTTCTTAATGTGAGAAAAATGATTAAAAGTAGAGGTAAAAAGAGCTCGAGTGGAACATAAGCTTTACTCATTGTAACTTTCAAAGTTGACAAGATCAATCCTGCAATTTTGTTTATAGTTGTGATTGATACTACAACTGTTAATACAAAAAATACACTGGCAGATGCAGACAACTACTTAAAACACTAAAGCATTAAAAAGTTAGGAGCAACTAGTGGAATGTCTTATTCGCCTGCCAAAAAAAAAACACAAAAAATTTTACCTTTTGAATGCATATTTGACGAGGAAAACCATTTCCTTATTAAACGTAGATAATACATACTAAAGGTAAAAAGGTAATTGGTAGAGGGTTCTCATCTTAGTGAACAATTAGCTAAAACTAAGTAACCTATTTTATTTTTTCTGAAAATTTTATACTTAGTATTTGGAGGGAAATTTATAAATTTCTTAAGGTCTCCATGTCTGTTCATCTTTAGAAACCTATTGTTTCATTTTTCTGAGAAAGACATGACATTTATTTGCTTGTTGATTTAAGTTATTTTTAAGTAATTAAGGGGTTTTAGGGTCACTAACATGTTTAATAGTTAATACTGCTTCAACAAATTTTATAATTTTTTGTAAAAATTTATGTTGAAAGACATTAAAGGCATGCTCCTCGTTTGTCTTAAGGTGCTTCATTGTTACGCTTATAAGACCTTGATGTCACTACCAGATGAGTTAACTTGCTAAAATATGAAAGCTGTTGCATGAGCCTACTGAAGTTGCATAGACTGGATACTGTTGAATTGTATGAGCCATGGCCTTTTTGTCTCAATTATATAAGAATGCTTGATCCATGTCCTGCGTCAACAAACAAAAGTTTTTTTTGGCTGGCAGTGATTAACATTCTGCATTTATTTGTAGCTAATTTTTTGTCTTTCTCTTCTAAGGATTTTCACTTCAGGTGGTGCTTCGATGTTGAATTGGTATACTTATTCAAAAGTCTTAATATCTCCATACTTGATATCTCCGTCAGGTGGACGGAGAATCCTGGATCCAAAGTGCACATGTCAAGTATCATGCACATGCTTATTGAGCTCATGCTTGTTTGTGTTGGTTATGGATTAGGATTCTGGAAATTCTTGAAATGGGTTCTATTTGCTCTTGCGTAAAACAATGGAAGATTATTTTGAACACAGGCAAGTCAAGATTTTGTGAAGGGTGACAAAGGGATGAAGTTTGCCATAAATGGTGGGTCTTCTTATATTTCTACTGATAATCTCAGCTAGTGTTCATGCACAGAGATTCTTGTGATTATGTTATGATGCATACAACCATGGCCTTGAGGGAGGGGGAAATGTTAAGCAAGCAGAAATATTTGGACCATTAGTTTTCTGGTTCGGCAGTTACATTGGTCTTGAATTTTTTGACCTCGTTGATCATTTTTGCGTCATCATTTCTTATAGCACATAGGCAACAACTTGTTTGATTTCACACTGTAGATGGAGTAGGCCTAGTTCAGTCAAGAATACATTTCGTTGTACCTAAATTGCTTATTATACTAATTTGTTCTATTGCAACTTTAATTATATATGCATATGGTAATCAGTCAATCACAGCATGTGTTGGTAGTATTAGTAACATTTATGTTCTACCTATTCTGCAAGAACTAGATATGAACTGCCTGACCCTTTTTGATATGTTTGTATTATTCGGTGCATGCCTTTGCTAAAACAATGGTTCCTATTCTTACAAATTGTACTCTTATGTAATACAGAAAGGTCTCCTATTGGTTGAATGCTGTTTTCTGCAGGTCATAATTACACATTTACGTATGCTATTTCCACATGGATGATCAATCAGCTGTTACATGGACTATGGGGTCACAATTGACTTTCTATATTTGGGGCGCAGAGAATTAAATGGCTGCATAGTGCATACACCAATCCTTCCATGAAGACATCAGAATAAACATAACAAGTTTGATAAATGACTTAGATAATCTGATAGAGAGCATCATCCAACAAATCATTTGTAATTAGTGATTCGAGCTCGATCACTATGCTCTTTGCTTCTGCTTGCACATCCATCCAACCATTGCTCTTTGCCAGATCCCTTGTCACTAGATATTCCACTGATGGATACAATTGTGACTGAGATTCAAGGTGCCAACTTATTTCAGCCCACACCTCATCAAGGATGTACTTTCCTATAGGCATTGTTCTAGTACGTGATGTCAAGGACATAAACCGGGGATACTTTTTGAATGACCGTTCATAGATTTCTAGCAATGCTTCATTGATGCAGTCAAACAGCAATTGGTGGTTGCAAGCAGTAACCATGTTAACTCCTGCAATGTCACTTGTAGGTAAAGTTCCCACTTCATTGAACAATAGAGGATCCATTGGCTGTTCTCGTGAATGCCATTGTGTGGGGGATTCGTCGCCCCTAAGTCCGGAAGCCTTAAGCACATCCATTACATATGTGAAATCAGCTTTGTCTTCTTCATCACCATGAGTGTATAGATCATGGGAGTTGCCATTGTCAGCTGAATCTTGGTTAGCATGAACAGCAGGTATAGCAAGTGCATCATGAGGAACTGCTCCATTACATTGGTCTTCTTGTGGAACAATGGAATCTTTTCTTTGGAACTCATGCATTTGCATGGGCACTAAACCTGCAACAATAACATTATTGCCTTCATATTAAAAAGCTTGGTCGGGGGAAAACATATTGAACAGCAGAAAGGAAAGCAATGAGTAGAAAATAGTTGCCTTCTTGGTCTTGAAATGTTGATGTGCTTGAGGGATCTTCCACATGATGTGAATTACCTTCTTCAAAATGGCAATCCGTAAAGGAATCTGGGCTTGTGTCAGTTGTTTTTGCAGTACCTGTTCCAAGTTCCTGATGCTGTACCTCACTGTTTTCTGGGAAATGCAGAGGTGGACTTCCAGCGCTTTCTTCATTGTCATCATGTACTATATCCAATTCTGGTTCTCCATAAACTTCCATGACAATGTTTTCTGTGTTCTTTGGTTCTCCATTGTGGATTTCTTTTCTATGATTACCATCAGAAGGTATTTCTCGTAGACTAGCTGGCTCCTCAGAACATTGATCTCTTCCAGATGTTGTTGATTCTATATCCTCATTCAAAACAGTGAAGGTTGTTGGATGATCTTTAATGTTACTCTTAGTGACAGATGAATTCAACTCTCTATTGTTGAGGTCATCCTTTATACTGCTTGATGGACTTGGGCAACTGTCAGCATTGCTTCTTGCTTGTTCTCTGTTCACACCACATGCAGTAGTCTCTTTATGTTGGTCCACTTTCTCCTTCATGTTATCCTTAGTGCCATATGGGACTTTATGAAGGATCCCATCCATGGAGATGTGTAGTTGCTCCTTTCTGCCATCTTTAATGGCTTTCTTGAGCCTGTGTTTTAAATCTCGAAAACGGTTGCCAGCTTTTTCACTTTCTGCCCTACTGAGTTTATTTGTTGAGCTCAGTGAGGGATCCAGATCTTTGTTACTTCTAGGTGTTCCACTTGCAGGTTTCATGACGGTTGCACGTTTTGGTGGATCAGAGCTTTTGTCCATCCTGTCTGCATCCTTTAATGGGTTAGTGTTCTGTAAGTCTAGTCTCCGATCCTTGTCCTGCTTTTTCTTTTGGTGCTTCACATCCTTCAATAAGTTAGTAGGCTGTAAGTCTAGCGGTGAATCCTTGTCCTGGGGGTCTTTTCGGAGTTTTGTGAACCATCTCTTCCCTTTCATCTTATGCTTGGGATCCTTGACGTGTTTTTTGGTTGAAGAATCGGCATTTGTCAGTGATGAAGAGCAAATGATGTCGTTCTCTTCATGAAATGGCTGCTTGTCAGGGGTCTCTCTTTCTGCCAGGGGATTAGGGTTTTGTAGAAGTTCCAGAAATAGTTCTCTGTCAGTATTCAATATCTCCAGTGCATCCACGAAGTCTTTTGACTGATGCAACAGCATATCTCTTGCAAGGTCCTTGGCATCTACATAATTATGGTTTAAAATGGCTTCCTTTGCTTCATCCAGTTTTTCTTGAAGAAGGGCATGCTTCTCAAGTAACTGTTTTCCAAGTTCATCAAGTTGATCATAGCTGGAGTCGCCACCATAATTCATGATCCAATGACTTTCATCAGATGGGTTATTCCATCCGCCCTGCTCTGGCAAAGAATTTTTCTCGTACACAGCATGAGTTTCCATGTCTTGTGATAAATGGAGGCTAGATGCTGAACTCTCAGCAGCAGGCTCTCCTAGGGAAGCGATGTCTCCAAGGTCTGTATCAGAGAATGAAGCAGTAAACGTTGCTGGTATGGAGGTAGAGGTGGCGCTTGATCCTCTTTCTGGTTCCTTGGATATTTCCTCAGCCATGAGTATTTTTATTAGTCTGCCGCTGTAGCTGTGTACTGATGAGCTCCTTTCCTTATAATTTTCATTAACCTGAAGATGGTGCACATTAACTGCCAGATAGGTGAAAAATCTTGCATGTGAAACCAAACACTTGCTCAACCATGCACACATATATTTGGTTTCCCACCATGTTTGATTCAATCTTGCACACGTTTTTAAGTTTACTCGGTCATTATATTCTACCCACATCCCCACAGAAAAAAAAAAAAAAAAGACGCACACAGAGAGAGAGAGGGAGAGAGAGAGAGAGAGAGAGAATCCATTGAGGGAGTCTAAAGACTGAAAACTGCTTGTTTCTGGGAATTTTTCTCCGTAGCATCCGGATGCACCGTAAAAGGTCTGGGTGTACTGGCTTCTTCTCAAACATAACGAACGAGCAAGAAAAATATGCCATTCATGATCTGATACTTACTGGAACTTTACCATCTGCTGTATCTTCTTCGCGTCCACCTGCTTTTTTCTTTGAGGCTTTAGCACCTGCATGCAGTCGTTGGAAGTCAGTGATGATTTCCCTTGTTGAACTGAGGCACGAGTCTGACGGAAAAATGGTCTGAAGACTGAACATAAGGAGGGTCTCAAGCGCCGCTTGGATTAGCCTTGGCGCTTAGGAAGGTTAAAGAGTTCAATACCTGGATTGCTCGAGCCACCTTTCTTTAAAACAGGCAGAAGGAGGCTACATGGGTTGGGGGCATTGTCTCCAAGTATACATACAGGTGGTCGTAGGTGGAGTATGGGACGGAGCCCTAAACTATGCTCTCTCCTAGACATGAAACCTGCTGACGCCTTCCTGAGGAGGAGGCTTCTCTCATTAATCCATATTTTACCAGTTCAGTTCATATGGATTTAAATTGGTATTCAAGTTACCATAGTTTAATTTATACGTACCAATTTGAATAAAAGCACGTTTTTTTTTTGTTGAAACACCAGATGTGGGTTTCAACTGGTGCAAATTAAGGGTTGACGAGGTTCCATTTAAAGGGAAATGTTGCTTTATGAGAAAACACCTTAGACAGTGTAAACTTGACGTTCCCCCTTCAAAGAGTATCATAGTTGGAGAATCAATTATTCTTACCTGCCTTGGACTGATTGGTGGACATTCAATTAATTAGCTCCCGTTTTTTTTATGAATCTAACGTTGAAAGAGTAAGGATTTTATTAATTGGCACTTCTTTTTTTTTTTTTTTTCCTGTTCCCTTGCAAACAAGAGACTGGTTCATAGTCACAGTTGCTTTTTTCATTTTTGGCTACATGGATATGGATCGTCCATGCATCATGTGTATCATTTTTGGTGGGCAATATTTGGGTTAGCGAGAATCTTTACCAGATTATGGTAACACTTGAAATGCTTTAACCTCGTGATTTTAAGTATGACCTTCTAACCAAGTGGAGGGAGAGCTCTTGATGACTACTCTTTCGGGTGAGTGAAAGGTTCATCCCTACTGTTCGGAGCGAGGCGAGAAGGGCCTCCATTCCCCTTGTCCTTGGGGTTCTGAGCTGCGTTGACGTTAGCGATAACAACAGTACACCCTTCAACTTGGATGTCACGCCTTATCATCTTAAGACGCATGAGCATAGAGCTCACGAGAATCAAACTAAAGACATGTTTTTGACAGAAGAGGGTTCCACTCTTCATTTCAATAACATTAAAGGGTCTAAGGATGCTACCTTTAGCCTGCTTTGCTTCTAACAACATTTTCCTCGCGAGCTGGTGGCGGTTGTGGAAATGGAAATGATGAAAGAGGTTCCACATGCAGCCTGGGTGATCTTTAACCTCAATTTGGCTCCGTAACTTTCTTGCCATTGTTTGGATTAAGGAAAGAGTAGTTCTCAACAGCAGCGGCAAAATAGTGGTGATTCAACTACACCTTAATTCTGATAGCCGGACGCCCCGTGACAGATTCCTGCCTGTTATTGACATACATAAAAAAAAGGAGATATTAACATGCTGGCCAAGATATACTTAGTTTGGTACCAGAAGGAGGCAAAGAGATGAGCTACTGGATTGAATTCTGAACTTCAAACACTGCATGCTGAACAGGGAAGGAGAAAAAGAAAACCATGTAAACTCCGACGTAAGGTAACTTTACTGTTTCACATTTATTGAAGTGAAGCATGGCATGTAACACAGGATTTGCTGCAGATTTTGGAATAGAAATTGGAGGACGGAATGAGTTTTTGGTATGCCTACCCATTGCATTACAGCTAAGGAGAAAAGAGAATGGAGGAAAAGCAAACCAGGAGACATGATGCAACTCAGGAGATTGCACAGGAGAGGGGAGGGAGGAGAGGGGAGAGGGGAGAGAGAGAGAGAGAATGACGTTTGAAGCCATAGTTATTTTTAGGTTTACTATGAAAGATTATGTGGATGGATACCTTCCATTGCTACCTTTCTTTTAGCGCAGAAATAGGGTAAGCTAGTGTACCTCCTCCTCTCGTCTCGCCTCTCTCTCTCTCTCTTTTTCTTTATTTGCCTGTGAATTCATGAGATGATGCATGATTCGTGTTGGTCCAGCAAGTTCTACTCAGCAAACGTCTTTATTTCCTTTTTCCTTTTTTTGGGTTCTGAGAAAAGATGGAAAAAGGAGTGGGAGTTAATTGTAAGGCTAAAATTATAGAAACCCAGTTGATATTGCTGTTCATCTGGATAAATATGGCGGATGCAAAACCAACATTGTCATAATGGACCCGACGATTAGAATCAATGGAAAAATTGTTCAATCGAATAGTCGATTAAAAGGTGGCATGTGTCATGAACCATTCACTTTTATTGCTCTTTAATATATATATATATATATTTATATATTTGCCAATTTCATAACCAATTTAGCTGAGAATCGTCAGCCTAACGATTCATATCCTCCAAATCTTTTAGGTCGACGGTCTAAGCTTCTTAAAAAAATGTATAGCCTCCTTTAACATTTTCAATAAACTATTGTAAAAGCCTAGGCTGGAACTTTTTGATTGATCCTTTTTCTAATTATAGGTAAGATTTTATGTGGATTTGAAAACCAATAAACAAATATAAAAAAAAAAATTCAGATTTTTTTTTTTTTTGCCCCACAAATCCTACCCACAGACGGCAATTGATTGAATCCGCGACTCATCCATTTGAGCATGAGGAATGCTGCATCTATTTGGTTTGTTTTGCTTGAAACGAAGCTAGGACGGTGACCTGAGATTTTGGGAATAGCAACATGCACCTGGCTAATTTTCTTAAAGCAAAATTGGACCGTGTTTGCAGGATAGGCACATAATAAATAAGTTTAAAGAACAATTTGCATGGCTCGGTTCAGAGTAGCATTCAGCATCCTTACCCGATCCATTTATTTCAAGACCTTTTTAAAGGCAGGGTAGGGTGGCCACAATGTGGCTCTACCAAAAAGGGAAATCCTCTACGTGTGGCTTCTCTTTTCCCTCTCTATCACTCGCACTATTTGAATGCCAAATTGCAAAAATTCAATTTTCGGGAAGCCTATATTTAGCTAGGCCAAGTTTTTGGTTAAAGAGGAGCTCCTCCTTCTTCTCATCCTCCGTTCACGACTGCTTTTGAACTTGAGTAGACTAGCAGGTGCCTCTCTCTCTTTCTTTTTTTTTTTCTTGAAAATTTGATAAGAAATTATTGAAAATGAATCTTTAAATATAGACACATTATGTTTTCCACCTTTTATGTTTAAATATGCAAAGATTCATTTTCAATAATTTCTTACCAAATTATCGATGAAAAAAAAATAAAGAAACACCTGCTAGTCTACTCAAGTTCCAAAGCAGTCTTGAACGAGGAGGATGAGAAGATTATGCTTGGTCAAGTGTCTCGTCATTTTCCAATCGCCACATGACTAAGAGACAGCGGAGCTGGAATCCTCCAGTTGAGTGGATCTCAAATATTACCACCTTCGCGCAGTTGGGTGTAGTCAACTGTTAAAAGATCCCCAAATGAAGAAGTTATTACCTACTTTCCCACCACATATTAATTTCCTTCACCATTATCTAACCAGAATAGAATATGTGCCATATTAATTAAAACATAGAAAGACTCCGGCTCTTCCAACAAGTTAAAACAGTAAATGAATCTTCCGAGAGCAAAAAACTAGCTCTGATTGAGCGGTTGAGCCAGGGTTAATGAACCGGCGTTGCCGATGAGCTGGATGGGATTATCTAATCAAACCCCAAATATATTTATGCAGTGTCGGCAGCAGCTAGCTAGATAGAGACCGCAGTGAAGGCTTTCCAAACTCGCATTCAAGTTCAAACTCATCCACGCGTGGACCAAGATTGATTTGAATCTAAATTTATTGGATATTGAAACGTCAAATAATACCACTGTTAATAATACATAAGCTTAATTCTTACCGAGTAAAACAAGTCTTCATTAAAATCGTGTACTTCCGGTTGTGAATCGCCAAAAAAAACAAAAATCTAGAAATTCAATTTTTGTAACAAATAAATAGTTAAAAATATATAACATGAACTAAAACTCAAAAATATATATAAATAAAGCGTAACAGGGAATCAATTGGGCTGATTTAGGCCGATTCTAATGAACATTAAAATTGGGCAAACCTTAAGTGGAAGGAAATCTAGTCAACAACAGCAGGACACGGCTTCTAGGAGACTGCCTACTCAACCCTTACGTTTGGCACATTTTAACGTCCTCATTCTCTAGGCTTCTGGGAGACCATCTAATCAGAAAACGAGAAGGACCAAACCTGCAACATAAAAAAATATAGGCAATATTATTCTAATGTGCAGGAGATATTTTCAAAAGAATATTAAACTCAGAAATCCACAACCTACCACTATTTCAAGATTTAAAAAGCGCGTGCAACTCTTTCATTGAATAAGCATGACTAAAGATTATGATCAGATTGCGTCCGACACAGCTTGTACGTAGAATCTATCTCCCTCTCTACCGCAACCCTTTCAACTTTGTATACTTTTTTTAAAGAAAGTATAGTTTTTGAGTTAAAAAATATTTTCCAAGTTAATTGAAAAAGGATTTTAATTCCACACACATACTGTCCATACTTTCTGAAACAACAAAAAAAAAAAAAAGAAAAAGAAAGATGGCGAAAAGAGAAAAGTAGAAATTTACGCATTGGCTTTTCTGGATCCGTCCATTAAAATGCCGCGGTGGCGGTGACGCTAATATCAAGCTACTGACATCTGGGCCGTCCCCCCCCCCCTTTTGACTGCTAAAAAAGCAGAGCCATTTATTTCTTCAAAAGTCCAAACCAAAATGCTTTTATTCGCACCTACCAAGCTCGGAGCTCCCCCGCAGGACGACGATCCGCGTCCTTTTCCTGAAAAGGGAAGACCTGACGCGCAATCTTAAAGCGTGCCTCTGCCAAAAACAGTAAATGCTATGCCCCCGACGGTAATTCGCCAGTTCACCTGAATTACTGAAATCTCCTCCGACTAGCGCTTAGCACTGATCAGGAAGGGTAAAATGGTCAAATGCTTCAAGTAAAAAAAAAAAGTTACTCTTTGCTAGATTAACCAATCTGACAACAGAGAAAGGTGTCGCTGGTGCTGGAACCTGAGAATGTCTACGTGGATTACAACGCTGTCCCTTCCTTCTGAAGCAAATAACACTAATATGGCCACCACAGAAGGATAATACCGTCATTTAACCAACTGAGTAGGTAAAAGGAACTTAGTTAATCAAACTAAATGAATAGAGAAATAAATAAAAACGTCCTTCCTTCTATCTCAGTCTCTTCTCCCACCCTGCGCTCACTGGAAAGCCACTCGGGCCCTTTTCCCGGAAAATGCCGCCAGCGCCGGGGAATGACGTCCGGCGTCGCTCCGTTTTTACGTTGCTCGTTATCATCGTCTCGCTTCATCCCGTGGTCGGCTTCAACGTGACCACATTCCTATCGTCCATCCCGGAGCTCTCCTCCTTCAACCACCTCCTCTCCGCCACCGGAGTTGCCGACGACCTGGCACAGCGATCGTCCCTCACGATCCTCGCCGTGCCGAACCACATATTCGACCCCTTCCTTGCTTCCTCTCCTCTCGGCAGCCTACCTTCCTCCCAAATCTCCGACGTCCTCCGTTACCACATCCTCCTTCAGTATCTCGACTGGCCCGCACTCCGCCAGATCCCGGCCGCCGGGAAGCTTGTCACCACGCTTTTCCAGACGACCGGCCGCGCCGTCGCGAACCTCGGGGCCGTGAACCTCACCCGCGATCCGCTCACCGGCAACGTCGCCCTTCGCCCGCCTGGGCCATCCGGGCCCTCGAACGCCACCGTCGTCTCGCTCGTCCGCGCCCTCCCGTACGTCGCAGCGGTCTTTACCGTCGACGGCCTGCTCGTTCCGGCGGGATTCGACCCGTCGGCATCGGTGAGTGGCCCGCCGGTGCCGATCAACATCACGAGAGTGCTGATCGACGCGAAGGACTTCAACGTCGTCGGGTCGATGCTGGCGGCTTCCGGGGTGACGGCCGAGATCGAGTCCGACGAGCGGGGCGCGGGGATCACGGCCTTCCTCCCGACGGACGAAGCCTTCGCCTCTCTGTCCGGCCGGCGGATCCAGAGCCTATCGGCCGACCAGAAGGCCGTCGTCCTCAAGTACCACGCGCTCCACTCGTATTACCCCCTCGGCTCCCTGCAGTCGATCGTGAACCCCGTGCAGCCGACTCTGGCGACGGAGGAGCAGGGCGCCGGCAGCTTCACGCTCAACATCGCGAGGGCGAACGGCTCTCTCTCCATCAACACGGGGATCGCAGCCGCATCGATCACTCAGACGGTCTTCGACCAGAACCCCGTCGCAATCTTCGGCATCTCTGCGGTGCTGCTGCCAAGGGAGATCTTCGGCCCCGAGAGAATCGACCAGACAGGGGGGGACGGTCCCCAGCCTGAGAGCTCGCCGGCCCCTGAACTCTCCGCCGATTCGCCGGATTCCGGGATTCCTCCGTCGAGTGCGGCGCCTCCGCCGGGGAGCGGCGTGAGCGGGGGGAGCGGTAGCGGTGGCGGTGGAGAAGGAAGGGGTCTCCGGCTTGCGGGGATTTTGGGGGTTTTAGGTTTTTGTTGGGTCGGCATGTAAAGAAATGTCTTTTCTCTTTTCTTTTTGCCCTGTCTTTATTTTCCTTCCTTTGTTTATAATTTCTGATACGTGCTGCAGAAACAGCAAAGTTTTTAGGACTGTTGTCGAGCGGAAAGATTGTTGTGTCAGAAAATTTTAGAAGAAAAAGTGGGAATTTTTCTCACATGCAAACACACGTTGGTTGCTCAGATAAAATTTACTTCAGGATTAAGTATCCACTTAGGTGCCAAGCCCAAGCGTAGGAATTAATTTGAACTGAAGGATTGGTTCACATGTTTTCTTCTCTCTTCCGATCTTTTACTGAATTGTGTTTGCTGAATCGTGTTTTAAGGGGTTTAGTAAATGGCTGGTCAAGTTAGGGGGGTGGTGAAGCGACACATTTTTCAGTATAAATGATGAACATTTCTTACAGATAAAGTGGTTTGCGAGTTGATTATGTATCTTAGATGCATATATCTGCCGAGGAATTTTGAAATGCAAGCAAACATAGATTTTTTGTCTGTTGGGAATAACTGCAACATAAACATGCTTCAAGTGGCAGCCACATCTACAAGGGTTCAAAAATCCATCTAATTGCTTCTCTTCAACTAGAATTTTAGAAAAAAATTTACAAAAAGCCACCTAACGTTTGAAGTAAATAAGAAATTACAACTTATCTTTTAAAAGTTAACCGCTCGACATATGAGATAACTTTTGGAAAGAAGGCTCCCTACTGACAGAACATATTAATTTTTGATATAAATGCTCCTCTCTTCTCATGACCACTAAAAGATATTTTTTGTTCTTCAAGAATGGTATCCCTATCATTTTATATAAAAAATTAATGTTTTCTATTGAAAGGCAGCCGATTGAAAACTCTCTCAAAAATTGGAGCGCATATTTGTTAGGTTTTCAAAGTTGGAACTTTGATTTGTTGTTTTCTCAAGCCTTTGGTGCTCTTTTGTAATATTTTATATATTGATATCCTATTTAGAAATATTTTTGGCTCTGCCACGCAAGTAGTTCATGCAGTTTGTAAAAAAAAAAAAAAAAAAAGGCACAAGCATAAAATCGCGTTTGGTTTCCAAGTGAATCATGACCAAGTTCACGAACATAAAGGGTGTGCGTGGATGACACCCTAAAAAAAGTTGTTTGAAAAAATCATAGATATGAAAGAAATGGTTTTTTTTCTTTATAATTTTCTGAAAATTAGTTTGTGTGTTTGGATGACACATCCAAAACTCATTTCTTTGGGAATTAACTTGTGGTGGCACCAGATTATTCATTATCTTTTAAAAACAAAGTCTTCTCAAAACTTATTTTTAAAAAATCCTGTTTTTGATGTTACCCAAACACTCTAAAAATGTTATTTTGAAGGCAAAACGTTGTTTTGTCTCTAAAACGCCGTTTTGAAGTGCCAGCCAAACACCATCTAAGCTTTTTTGGACTTGGTGTTGTAAACACCATAATTCAAGAACTTGTTCAGTTTTATAGGAGCCTAAATTTTAGCAGCCAGACATATCTCAAAAAAAAAGGCTGACTTTGTGATCTAATTATGGTTCTTTAAAGGTTGTTTGACAGTAAGAGTGTCATGTAAATGTTACATGAATCTATCTCAAAGATTACGATAGATTCATGCAGCACTAAAACATGTGTTTCATGAATTTGTTATAATCTTTAGGTCAAATCATGGAACACTTACCATATGAGTGTTTCATGAATCTGCCCCAAAATTAGAGTAAATTAATAAAATTATTAAACAAGTGTTTCATGAATCTTTTTCTATTATAAGATATATTCATGAAACACTCACATAATATTGATAATGTCAAATAGCTTTTTAGGGGTCATTTGGTAGCAAGCGACACTTTGTGAGCATATCATGAATCTACTTAAAGATTGAGACAGATTCGTGGAACACTAGAGCCATTGTTTGAGAAACCTACCATAATCTTCATGGCAAATTCATGAGACACTTACAAAGTCAGGTTCACGTAATTAGACACCTATTCTGGATGTAATCAAACAAAAATGAATCTCATTTAGCAAGTAGGCTTGTTTAGGCAGTTCTTGGTTTCAAATTATTTATATTGTTTAAAGTCATCTTGGCTCGGCCTAAATTAGTAGGGGCACTATATTATTGGATCTAGCTTTCCTACCAAATCTGAATAAACAGATCCGGATGAGGTTGGATCTGTCTGGCCAAACATTGGAATCTTCAAGAATATTTTATGCTTCTGGTCCCTGATCATCCATTTCAATGCCTTTGATTGATACCTTGTTGAAAACAAGGTCTTTTCATGGAAAAACCATCAACATGTTGTGAGAAATGCGGCTCATATTTTGACTGCCACCCACAAAAGAACAAAGTTGTGTAATATTTTTTAATTATATTTTTACTTGTCAAGGACAATATTTTGGAATTGTCCCATGTTGGTCAGCGTGTTCTAACTCCATTTTCTTGAACTTAAGGGTCTCTCGCTACTTAGTAGCGGAGTTACATGTGGGCTGGTGTCGACCATTGCCCAGCTAGCCAACACCAGTCTTTGCAAAATTTTATTAGGAAAGAACTGGACCTCGGTTCGGCCAGATATGGCACCCACACCAAACTCACGTCAATGCCCCATAACACTCAATCCACTAACGTAAGCGTCCTTTTAATAATTTTCTTTGAATATATTCGTGACTGCAATCACTATAGTCTTAAATAACACGAGGTTTTACAAATTTTATGAAACTGCTATATTATATTGCATTTTCGTATTCTTTGTGTTAATAAGATTACTGCCGGACGTTGCTGGGTGATTAATATTTAAAAACTATCACTAAAAACCCACACAACATGGTTATTAAGTAACGGTTTATAATATTGAGCCATCTGGTAATACGGCAATCAGTTGATATATATATATATATATATATAATGATCCAAAGGTGTATGCTGTTAAATAGCTAAAATTTAAGAATTTTGGTAGCTAAAAAAAATCACTATGTATGGTGCAGCGACAATTTATGATGACTTTAACAAGAATTTATGGCCCTTTTAGCAACGAATTTTTAAAATATTAGCTATATGGCATCAACTATGAAAGTCCAATCACTTCATGCAAAAAAAAGCAACTTTAAAAAAGTGCCTTTTAAGTAACGTTTGTTGCGGAGAAAAAAAGAAAAGAAAAGAAAGAAAGCAACAAACGCTATCTATGACTATAGGATTCCACTTTACTTTAAGCGCCAAACAATAATGGGAAATGCTTTGCGGTACACGTTGAAGCTTTGATCAAGACCTTCTATATATCTAGTGTGACGGCACTTACACCTGTAATCAAAATTCCACCTGAAAGTATTTATATAAGCCATGATCAACCGATGTAAAACTATTAATTTTCCATTCAACAAGATAAAGAAAGCTACAAAAATCAAAACATGGTATATACGTGAATATACAATCATATAATATATTGGAAAATAGGTGCAGAGACATCACATATGCTCTTGAAACATCCGGAGAAAAATCCATGTGCAAATCTGAGATGAAAAATTGACCAGCTCTGCAACGATCTGGCATGAAAACATTTGTTTTTTTTTTTTTTTTTTTAGTTTTGTAAGTATGATTATGGAAATTCCCCCCCTCATTATATACATTATGCTCCATAATGGATCTCAGTCAAGAAGAAAACGATAGAATGACAGTCACAAACAACCTACACGGGCAGCTGAATCATATTCCCCACTTCCTTTAAACTGCAAGTTCTCAAAAGTGTGCCTAAATTCTTGGAGCACGTACACTAGATCACTGACCGCCCTAAATCTAGGTTTCCCTTCTTTTCCTCCGCCTTAAATGAGTTCTTTTTGTTTCTCATTTTCTTGCTACTAAGTTTTTATTATTAGTTTGTATTCTTGGAGCACGTACACTAGATTACTGACGGAACTAAATTCTTGGATCCTTCATGTTTGCATGGTTGGAGGATGTTATTGTGTTTTGAATCCACGTTATTGTCTTGGATCCACGTCACTGATATGATCTCAATCTTCATATTCTTTACATTGACTGCGCTTGGTTTGCGTATGGATTGACATGTTTTGGATCCTTTGGCTCAACTCTTATATCCCTTCTTGAATCCAAAATGTTGTTGTTACTTGCCTTGAGATCCACTTATAATGATATTTTCTGCATATGCTCATGAGATGCATGATACCAGTTTGAATATACGTAGCACCAAAGTGATTCGCGATGAAATTTTGTTTTGTTTGCACTTGTATTGGATCCAATGATTTTATGACACTTGTTTTTACTTGCGAGATCCAATTCTAGTATGGCGTTAAATAAGGTTTAATTTATTTGAAAATAAATTTCATTAATATCTGCCCAAGAGGTCCATTTTAACACCCTCGAACATGATGAAATCCTATTAGAATGAACACTGTTTTGAGATCTGTAGCATTAAAGTGTACGTGAAATATCGAGCGGCTCAAATTCAATTTAGATCTTATTTCAACAAAAAAAAAGAGAGGAAAAGTTTGGATTCAAGTGAATTGCAATCCAAAGAGAAAATAGAGCTTACCAATTTTGCTACGAACCAATGTAGTTTTGTGGAACTGTCACAGATAGGATACAAGAATTTCTGTATTACATATTGAATAGTGTGTTTAATATATCAAGCACATTTCTTTAGATAATCACTGATGTTGCCGGGAAGATTTTAAACAACATTGTGAATTTTTCTGTGTCGGCCAAAAGAACCGTGAGTACGGCATGAGAGCCGATCTGCGTTTCATACAAAGCATTTTTTCATTTAAGGAGATGCAGAAGGTTCTAGATCTGGCGAGTCTTATTTTTTCATCTTGTCCTCAATTATAATTTTATGCCAACAGGAAAAGATATTATTCAAAAAAACTTTGATACAATTTTTTTTTTCTACTCTTCAACATGCTTTATATGAAGTTCAAAATTTCTTCAACCCTGACAAGTATGAAGAGGTTTATCGTTTTAGCTGCCACTGTGGGGAAATCAAAAGAATGTCGCATCCTGATAACTTCTGCATCCTTGGAATTCCTTACACGTCTGTAGAACTTTAGAAAGCAACATAGTTGCTCACAATGTATGAAACAGCACAGAAGCAAAGCTACAAACTACAAATATTCAATCATATTAACATGCATATGTTGCATCTGCAACCAACCAACAAAGCATTAGCATGAATACAGATCCGAAGTTCATGGCATGGCTAGAGCCTGTACACCCGTTCCCAACATCAAAAGTGACAGAAAGCTTCTTCATTTTTCTGAATTCTTAGACTTCAACGCAATCCTGAAGAAAGTAAACCACTCTTGGCATGTGATTCAATACGCATAAATGGATGACTATTGCATGTCTCTAATGACGAATCTGCATATCCAACTTGTTGTTTTTCATCAACACCGAAAAGAGGGTCAGATTCCAGTCTTAGATCCCACTGATCATCATGTCCTTTTGCTGTCAAATTCTTTGCTGAAACAGTTTCATCCTTCTCTTTCTTTATGAAGTTCTCGTTCTCTGTGTTTTCCTCCCGCAAATCTGATCCTTTTGTTTGTTCATTCAAAGGCATGCTACTAAATTCATTTTTCTCAATGGCAGACAAAGATGTTTCCGGGTCCATGTAGAACTCAGAGCTTGGGCATGAGCTGTTTTTACCAATTCGTGCAGAACTTTTGGCTGTTGGAGAGTATGAATCATCCTGCTCTGCATAGTCATTGCACTGAGAATTCCACCTTTCGAATGAATTATAAATGGATTCTCCAAATCTTTGAGCCTCTGATCTTAAAGACATCTGAGAAAAACTCCCAAATCCTTTGATCCCACAAGTGAGTTTGCGTGCTCGTTGTCGCTCTTCTTTAAGAAGGCCTCCATCATCAAGAAATTTTAGTATTCTCTCGCATTTATTTTTTACAGGAAGACCCCAGTTAAATCTGCAATACAGAAAATTCAAAGACCAACTTCAACTTTAGTAGTTCGAATTGAAAAGAATCTTCAAGGAGACAATCATATAGGCGCACAAGCCGCCCATATAACGCAGATTTTCACTATAGCAGAACCACTGTAAAAATATTCACCAAGTATGGGAACCTTGGTTGAGCAAAGTTTCCAAACTCTCATCCATTTCTCATAGTTTTCTTTTCTGGTAGTTCATGATAAGTTTATATGTTAGCTTACATGTTATTCCAAGTATCTCATGAGGAGATTTTCCACATATTTTACCAAGAAATTTTCTTTTTTGGATCCAAAGAACAAGCTTTCTACACTGTCTAGAAGCAACAAAACCGAAAGGAAATGGTCGTTCCTTACCCCCTTTCATCAACATACTGAAAATCGCCACATTCCTTGATAACTTCTTTATCACACTGAAATTCTCCAGAAACACTTTCTGGTCCATGAGTGAGAAGGTACTCCAGGAGCACCAAAGCTTGGTATGACTGTCGCCAATTTTTCCTATCAAACTTTTCCAACCTGAAGCCACACAAATAAATTAGATCTTTCAACTGGTAAACTTGAGACCGTGAGACTTGAAAGATGAATGGACGCTTGATCCGACTGTCTTGTATAATACGAGCAATAAAAGCATTAAAGATGAGCAAGAACTCAACCAAGAACCATGATATAATTAGTCCTATTTTTAGTTTTACAAAGTTGAAGCTAGAGAATATGTTTAATAAACCACAAAACTCAGGTTTATTTATTAAAATAATTGGAAAATGGAGAAAGGAAAAAAATTCTATCAAACTATACTTTTTCTTCAAAAAATTGACGAAATATACAGAATGGCAAAGCAATGATCCAGCAGTCTTAGACCAAATAGCTCTTGTTTCCAGCTCATGAAAATGATCTCTAACAAAAACCTATAATACGTATCCAACTCGAACCATTTCAACCTATTATAACTCGAGCATAACAGTCAAAAAAGAAAAAAAAAAACGTAGTCTGCAGAAATGGTTCATCGAGAAGTAGAACAACACAGCGACACGTTAGAAAAAAATAACAGAACTCAGACATTCGCACAACAATGAATAGGAGGAGAATCAGATCTTCGAATACTATCGCTGACAACTACCAAACGTACAAGATAATCACCTCTTATGCAAAATTTCCACTATTCTCCAATAATCACCCACTTCAAAAGCAGCTTTCGATATCAAACCCATCACCTTCGTATCTGGTGCCGATGGATTACCATTTGTCACCTCTTCTGTCAATCTTCAAACACCCCACAAGAAAAACTTAATAAAATTAAATTACATGTAATAAATGCAGTAAACATGAAAAACACCAATACTGTGACCGATACCAGCGCTCACAGGACAACTAAAATTGAAAAAAATACAGAAAAAAAGATAGACATTTGAGAAAAGAAAATGGTCATTAGCTGAAATTGGAGGCTTACAACTCTGCTGGGGTGACGTCGGTGAAGGCCAACCGGGCACTCCTAAGCTTCTCCTTGAAGAAGAAGGACGCCTGCTTCTTTATCTCGACGAGAAAGGGGGTGCCCATGATGCTGTTACTAAGAGATGGACATCTCCATGAATAGCAAGAGAGGAGGAGGAGGAGGAAGAACAAAGAGATATCTAGAATTTCTGCTCTCAAATCCTTCAACCACTCCACTCTGGAGTCTTGAGAACAGAACGGTTGTCCCCACCCGAATCTTTATTGGAGTAAGTGAGACGAGTCATGCAAGAAAAAGAACACCATAAAGCGCCGGGAAAGTTCTCGGTTGCCATTCGCTTTTGAGAAGAGAGAGAGAGAGTTCCCATTGCATCATTGGCTTCAATAAAGGGGAATCAACGTCCGGCGCATTCGCATTCCAACTTCCACAAGTCGGCGGGGGTTGCAGCAGCAGTCGAAACCACTCGAATTGCAACCAAGTTCGAGCAGGAAAGTTTAGATCCTTTTCACCACCGAACCGATGGAACAGGAGAAAGGGTTGGTGTCGGTGAGAACGAATGCTTACTTCACGCGAAGCAAATTATGGGGCCCCATATTTCGATTTTCGGGACCCAGTGAGAAAAACTGCTTTGTCAAAGGCGTCTGGTTACTGATTTTTTAGTTCCTAGAGTTTGGTTGAACAAAAGACCCACCTTAAATTTGTTGTTACAACAAACCTTAGACTTGGAAACTGTAGATTTACTACCATTTTTTCCCTCAAATTCATATGGTTGGACTTGAAATCCTTAGATTTAAGTACAAAGCTAAATGATATATAATGCACTTCTTGCACCTCTCAAATATAAAATTTCATATTCTTTTAAAAATTAAAAATTTGAAATCTTAAACCTTTAGTAGTTAATTAAGATGATCACAACTGACACAGGACTGCTATTTGTCAAAATAAAGGTTTGCTTTGATCATTGTCCCCAAAGTACTAGTGATTGAAAATGACAATCATGTAAAAAAGTTAGAAGGGAAGATATTTTTTCAACCGAAGGGAGTAGTGACAAATGTCTTCCCAGCGGCATGACATGGAAAGCCGCCAAGCGTGTAACGGAAAAATCTGGAATGTAAGGTATGTACTTAACATTAAAAGTAAAATTAGGTTCGTACATGTAAATTTCCCAAAACAAGAGCTGAACTAAGTTGCGTGTCAGTGTCGCTGCTGAATCGCAGACACGGCGGTCGCGGCCGCACCACATCCTTTCTCCACAGCGGAGGGGAGGCTCATGCTCTGCACCGCTACTCATTCAAAGACGAGCTAAAACCGTTCCTTTTGGGAGCATCTACCTGTCCGTATCTCTCTTTCTCTCTCGGTATATGCGTTTCTGGAGCTGCCCTTCTACCGTATGCATCTTTTCCTCATTCGCCAATCGCCGTCGCGCTCCACGCCCCCAAGATTCTCGATAAGCAGGAGCAGCAGGAGCCCCTTGTGAAGAAAGAAGTCATGGACGCCATTGTCCTCAAGGAACAGCGCCTTGCCTTCCTTAATTCCCTTTTCTGCGAGGTCTCTCTCTCTGTCTCTGTCTCTATCTGTGTGTGTGCGTGTTTGTATTTCGGCTATTGGTACACGGATATACCGGTGCTGAACGCCGATATGGTTTTCATGAGGGGAAAAACCTCTCTATCTCTAACACCCGTGTATTGCGTACCAGAACCCCATTATTTGTTTCAGTAGCATGGAAAAAAGAAAAAGAAAAAGGAAAAAACCTCTCCTACTAATTGCTGGTTCGGAAAAAGAGATTTTTGCCACTGCCCATCTTCCGCAATTTGCGTCTCAGTTTTCGAGTTAGGTGGGGAGATATCTAATTGGTAGTCAGTAATTTACGTCTTCGTTGGGTTGCAGAGCGAAGGCATAAAAATTAAGCGCTCCTTGTGATGTGTTTAAATTATGAAGTCACCACGACCGATTAACGGAAGAGAGCAGCGATTGGGTGAACGTTGTTCACTCTTGGCGTCCTGCTTCTGAGTAAAGTCTGAATCACCCTATGTTTTGGTCGTCGATGGTCCAAGGATGGGCCCATTTTGGTGCATAAGCAGCATCATGATCAGGTGGTGCTCCCCAAAGAAAGCATACTTCAGTATGTATATATATGTCGTCTACGTATCCGTGGGTTTGTACAAAAAGAAAGAGGAGCTTTGAGTAGACCTAAAATTTCATTTCTTTGATGCAAGGAGAGATTTCCGGAATTACATGGTGCAGTTAGATGCGTTTAATCGATAAAGCACGGTTTCTTATATCGGT
This sequence comes from Nymphaea colorata, assembly GCF_008831285.2. Lineage (NCBI taxonomy): Eukaryota > Viridiplantae > Streptophyta > Magnoliopsida > Nymphaeales > Nymphaeaceae > Nymphaea > Nymphaea colorata. Next base: position 654,432 of record NC_045143.1, on the reverse strand, counting down.
ATCTCTGTAGATGAATCTGCAGGCTGCCACTTCATTGTAGCTGTTGATAGTTTGAACTCTTTATGTTCTTGAAATTCTTGCTTACTGTCAGTCAAAAAAGAGTTGGTTATTGATTATCGAGAGACGCAAAAGGAAAACGTTGGAAGAGAAGAGTCGAGCAGAGCAATGGGTTGCTTTTCTCTTTAGCTGGTGCTTCAAACAAAGATTTTTTTTTGTCTCTTTATTGGTGCTTCGAACAAAGTGATGGTATTTTTTCTCTTTAATTGGTGCTTTACTTGTTCATGCTCTGTGAACAAGTTTTTTAGCTTGTGATGATGCTTTCATGATTACTTCTATCAGAAGTTTCTATTATTGTGAGCGCTTAATGGTGCTATGGTCCATGTCCGTGCAAAATAAGAGCAGGACTTTTTCATCGTTCCAGTTTCGTCACTGTTTTATCTAAGGCATGGGTGGTATATCAAGTCCTTTCCTGGACGTTGCTACGCCCATATAAATGTACTATCTGCTTCAACTCCAACCTTCAATGCTATAGTTGGATAAGCAGAAGTTGCAGTAATACGGAAACTGGATTTGTTAATAAAAATGCAGATATAGGTTACTCCAGGATTGGGAATTTAGGTTGGTATGACTCTCTGGATAATATGTACTAAGATTCTATGATGCTTCAACAATATAATACTGATACATGGTGCTATGCATCTATTGTTATCCCATTGAATGGCAATTTGTGCCACATTAGAAGGAACTTTGCTTCTTAATTAGTTTATATTTATTTGCTCTTGATGATGTAAAAAGCTTCTTTGTGGATCTTAAGGATGGTAATCACATAGCTAGATGATGCTGGTGATTGTGGTAGAACCTGTTGGTTGTATTTGGTGATTTAGCATGTCATGCTGGTAGTATGGTCAAAATTTCCAATAATGTTGTCGTTGTGCTATGAAAAAAGATGTTTGCAGCAATAGGCTTCTATAAAATTCCATACTTTTATGGTCAGATGACTTCAAACATAAATGCCATTTTATGTTTGTCACCCAAAATGAAGATTTTCTTCCTTGCTGTTTATGATGATGAGGTTTAGCATTTCACTACATGTGTTGTCTAGACAAGGACATGGTTGATGGTTCCAATGTCTTTGAACATGAAGGCTAATATATGGTTTTGTTGCACAATCAACCAGTAAGCCTACATTTTTCCCATACTCTCCCTCCATTAATTCAAAATTCAAATATAACTCTCAAGAAATGGCTATTAAGATGATCCCCTTTTTATAATATAACTATAAGGTGTTGAACATTTTGTTATATTAAGTATATTAATATGCATATGAATGTGACAGGAAGTTAACAAGATTAATCATGTGATGTCGGAAAGTAGATAGCAGAGAAGGTCAGTTACAAGGAGAACTGGAACATGAAATGACCTAAAGGCTAGATCCTGGAGTATGTAAAAGTGTTGGTTTCATACACTGGTGTTGCCACATAACAGTCTGAGTAAGATAGCTGTTTATGCCTTATCGTGATAGTACATTGCTTACAGCTATGAAGATTATTATGTATTTACAGTTGGCCGATGATGTCTATGACTTTCACAAGACATGTTGGTGACGATTAATAATGTTGTAATTTGTAGAACACAAATTCATGACATCAGAAATTAGAAATACAATAGTGTGACCTCTATCATCTTGAGTGCTGAGACCATTTACATTTTTATATTCATGTCTTTGAAATAGTTTGCTGCGATCAGCCTGTATTAATTGCTTCTTGTTGCCTCGCACTGTGTTTGGCATTGTAAGTCCTCTTTAGGCTTCAATTCTGAGATTTATTTCACATGATGGTGCCAGTGTTTCTCAAAAGGCCAGATAAATAAAATGCATGTCACAATTAAATAATTTAAATGATAGAGCTCAGGCCAGATTAATGAAAAAAAAAGGCAATCACTCTTCTACAATGCCCTGCAGTGTTAATCCACACTTCAACTTGATTCCCACCTAAAAAGAGAAATCTGTCCTTCCATGTTCCAGAATATGATACGTGACATGGTCTACTCCTGTTTGCACTAGCATTTTGAAAATGTAAGTTGAACACGTGCAATGTAATCCCCAAAGATACTCTTTATGATTGACAAAGTACATCCTTTATTCACCACATAATGTGTAGTGCTATAAAATGGGCCAGCGCCTTTTAGGAATCCATGGGATGTAAAATTCTATTTTATATTTGCAGTAGCCAGATGTTATATGTAAATAAAACTATGTCTAGTTAATTTGCTGGACTTAATGATAGTTTCTGCATGGTACATGAACTGGCAGTTAAGAATCATAATGTAAATAGAGCTAAGATAAAGGGCCTTATATGATTCTCCATTGCCAGTTTGTCTTAGGTTGCAATTGCAGTCTGGATGCTTCAATGTCATTTTGCCTTCGATATCAGGGAAAAGGTCGTGCTATTGCCTGAATCATCAATCTTGATTTTCTCTTGGTTTCTTACAGGGATACCTTGATGAGCAATTCAAACAGGTTCAGATGCTACAGGATGCTAATACACCTGGTTTCATGGCAGATCTAATCACCTTATATTGTCAAGACTCGGAGAGGATTTTAGCAGAGATAAGCCAGGCATTGTATGTGTTTCTTCAGCACAATGATGTTCTGAGATCCATTTTATCAATTAGTGGCAGCTTGTGAAGAGTATATCGTATGTATTTCTACTAATATTTTGTAGGAACGAAAAGCGACCTGACTTCCGAAAAGTTGATGCTTCTGTTCACCAATTAAAAGGCAGTAGTGCGAGGTAATTCACTTACCGCTTGTCTATGTATACTGATGTGAATTAGACACAGTTCACTCGTTCAACACACAAAACATGTGTTTATATACATACATACATACATTTATGTATACACACACACACATATATAGATTAGAAATTATTGGAATCTTAATATATGTTGTTAAGTTTTCTGGATGCATATATTGGCAGAAACTTATAGTGATGATTAGATTCTCTGTTAAGTTCATTTTGACAAAATTGGTTTGTTGACAGTGTTGGTGCTCATCAAGTTAAACTGGCTTGTATTGAGTTGCGTTCACATTGTGAACAAGCAAATAAAGATGGGTGAGTATGTCATCCCTCGTACAATTGTTATATTTAGCTAAAGAGAAGCTTAAGTTTGATATTTTGTTTCCAGTGATGGTTTCAGTTTTTGCATTCAATGGATTTTCATTTTGCTTCTGTTGCTCTGTGTTTCATAGTAGATTCCTTTTGCTGATGGAATTGTAAAACTGCATAATATGCAGGTGTGTCAAAGCACTTAATGTGGTTAAGCAACAGTTTTATATTCTAAGAAATAAACTGGAAACACTAATGCAGGTATTGTAATTATCCTTTTACCTTCATTTGATTCAGTCTAGTTGGGTATATATTTAAGCCAAATGCAGAATCAATAGTGGACAGAAATTTATTGTGTGGTTGTTCTGCAAGTTACTGAATTTGGTATTTTGGATAATGTCCAGTGTTCAAATATTGAAAGAATGGTATGGTAGTAGTAGCATGCAAGGTAACAGAGATAGCATTGTTTTCATTTTGGTAAGTTGTTTATGTTCTGAAGAGAAGTGGTATGCTGATGGACAATGACTGCAAATTTACTTAAATTCTTGACTTCCTAATTGTTGTCTAGCTCTTTCTGATACGGTGATACCATTTTGGTTGGCTTGCCCATTTGAATGTATAATAATTAGTCTGCATTTTTGGCTCGACCAAATATGTGAACAATCCATTTACTGGAAGGGACCTTGCCAGTTGAGTTCTTCCTATTGTATCTTGTCATGAATATAAAGACATTAAGGAGATGACACCATTGATGTGTGGGCCATTAGTTGATGATAACGGTAAATTAATTAGAATTTGCAGTAGTGACATACTGACATAGACAAAATCCCTCCATTTTGTGAACCCTTGTGCTATTATTTCATTTGTTGGTTCTAGTTGGCTTTTCAACCAAATTATCATTCGTCCAAAATGTAAGTTAAGCGGATAAAAAGGCAATGCAGGGGAACTTGCAAATGCTTCATGATAAGAGATGACCCTTTGATCTATCAAACTTTGTGAAAATACACTTACCTGTCTTCTTGATTTCTCATTGTGCAGCTGGAGCAGAAAATTCAGGTCCTTGCGGGCTCTCATATTTGATCTTATTTTTCTTCGTGTGTTAATCTTAACATCCTGCACCTCTTATTTTCTGCTTTAATCTCGTTTGCCATCTATGTATATTATCTTTGAATATTATTCTGAACTCAGATACTTATTACATGTTCTTGTAAATAGTATGTTTTATTATGCATTTTCAACCGGCAGCCTCTGTCTTGAATATGTAAAATAGGACGATCATTTTATCGTCTTTACCTGTCAATCATTGTTGGGACAATCATAACAAGGCTGGGCTAACCGACTACCTTGAGGAATCAACTTGGGTGGTTGTGCTGACCAAGAAGTCATCCTTTCTCAGAAGTTGAAAGTAGTATAACAAAGTTGATGATAAAAGGGTGCTGCTGTTCTGGTATGGCCAAGTCATGGCTGCCATTAAGCTGATGGCATGTCACAGGCTTGAAACTCATATTCCATGGCCTTTGTCGCGAGGTCAACCCACCGTATTCTTTCTGGTGCACATTGCAGTGGTGGTGCGACTTGTGGGAAGTTGCTCACACCAGTTCCTTAAAATTTCTTTATTTTTAGAGGGCATCTTTAAATATTTACCTTTACATGTTAGAGGTGCCTCTCCAGACTAAGACTATGAACTGGTCAGACAAGGTTTTGCAATTTTACATTTCTTAGCGACCCATTTAAAATTTGATTTCCTACGTATTTAGCTTATCCAAATCCGACCTGTTTACACTAGCATCAATCAGCTACTGAGTTCCTTGAAGATGTCTGTGACCGGATCTATTTTGGGACCTACAACAGATTCCTGCAGTGGTTTGAGATGGTTCACATTCCCATACCCTCCTAAATCTTGTGCTGTTGTGCTGTTCGGACGTGGCTTATTTATAAATGGAACTTTAAATATTGCCCTGCAATCAAAAGCCAGCTCTACCATGCAGATCCCTTTGTGATAAATATCAGATCTGAGACTGATATGAAATCCGCACTTTATGGAACCCACTGTTTAGTCAAACAGTAAAGTTCAGCACTGTAAACTTCATATCCACGTGAAGTAGCGAAAACATGAGATCCGAGGCAAGCGAACACTGTGGAAATGACTACCCTTTATGCAACTTTAACTAATAGTTTAAAAATTGCAGTCGAGTGAGGTTATTTTATTATTATTATTATTACTTTTAATTTATTATATATATAACAGAATAAACATGTATATGTTATTATTACAATTTAGTTATTAATGTATATAATATATGTCTTGCATTGAAAAATATGAGAACAACATATATTATATAAGAAATTTAGTGTGTTGAGTCAAAGGAGCACCCATATCCGATGCACACCCAATTCGATGCGACAGTAAAATAAAAGAGTATGGGTGACTTGGCTAAATAAGAATGCACCAACTCAGTCAACCCAAAGACTAATTATCGACGCTCGTCTCACACTGTATAGCCCTTGGTATCACACTGTATAACCCTTTGTTCTATAAACAGGTAGGTTTCAAGCCAACCGAAGGCTTTACTCCAAATTAATCAAGTGTGACTTAATCGGATACAGATTCAGATTTGGACGTGATTTTCTAAAAACAAATATGAGTTAAAAAGCCATGTTTAAATGTGCTTAGCATTTTATTGGAATTGATTTGGACTCTGATATTCATTTGGATAAGACCAGTTTGAGCCTGACTGTGGTAAAGCATGTGCGCTATGGTGTGAAAAATAAAATGACAAAAGACTATAAGAATTGATTAAAAAGTAAAGACAAAAGTTTAAAAGCTAGTTTCAGCGTGATTTTCTAAGAAGCAATGATCTTGTAGATACTAACCAGGGGCGGAGGGAGGGGGGGCCTGCCTAGGCCGTGGCCCTACTCTAACTAACTGAAAAAAAAATGCATTGTTGAAAATTTTTGTTTGGATAACATATTTTTTAGATTCGGGTTTAGTTTGGCCGTACCCAGATAAGTTCGTTGGACTGTTTGGCCCGCCCTTAAAAAAAATCCTCTCTCCACCCTTAGATACTATTGAGCACATTTGACAAATAATAAACCTAAAAGACCATTGGTGTTCTACTCATTACTCGTATTAAGTTGGTCCGAATTCGGCTTGTCAACTTGATGAATTGAGTTGAGATGAGCATAGTAGAGCAGAATCAATTCAAGTGCCAGTTCCTTTAGTTATGCTTGACTGGAATTTTATTTCTTAGATCGGGTATCGATCTTATTTGGTAGTTTTGACGAAAACTAACCACATAAATATAATCTACATGATAAGAATTGACTCTCGGTAGATTTTGTGATTCAAAAATGCACTTTTTAAAATGTCGAAATATTAGTACTCTTGAAAGATATTGAATCTGATAGATATTGCCTTAATGTGGTGATAACTACTTGTCAATTTTCATAAACCCCTCATCTTTTTTATGAATTCCCATTTTTTGGAGAAAGAAAATGTCGAAAACTCTTCTAATATTAAATATACGTAAAACTTTTTCGATGTCTCATCGGATCAACCATATAAGTCAGAGCGATAAGGTTAGGTTTGGTTAAAACAAGAAGGGGTTTGAGTGTCATATTAATATTTGCTGGATCTTTTCCGTGCTCTCGACAGTATCGTGCTGGATCCTCTGCCATTTGCTGCCCACCGGAGTTATCTGATGGGCCCATAAAATTCTGCTGCCTCCCGCGCGCCTTCAAAAATCTCCAGGGACTTCGACCACCTCGGCCATTTCCGAGTGTCTGGCGATTCTCGTCCGATTCCAGGTGTTTTACGTTGAAATCTGGAATTCAACCTGGTAGGATCAGCTATCGTGCACTATCGTCCACTATTCGGCGGCTCAACATTGCCGGGGGCGGGATTCCTGTTTGGTATAAAGATCCAAGAGTTCCGTTGGTTCATTCTCCTCTCTCGGACGAAAACGTCGTTTATGCTGTTTCTTGATTCGTGAATTTTAAACATGGCATTGATACATCATCGTCGATCTCTTGGCGATCTCTGGTGGAGGAAGTCTGCCGGGAGGATCGCGTTCGGGTTGGTGGCGTTCGTGATCATCACCGTCCTGCTCAAAGTCTCGCTGCGGTCTCCGAGCGAGCCACTGATCGCTGGGAACAGTCCTCTGGTGGAATTGACATTGTTGCAGGATGCCGAATCAAAAGGAGCAGGTATCACGTTCCTTTCCCGTCTTCCTTATTTTTTAACCAATGAATTCCTCCACACATTCCGAATTCCGCGAAATTCTGTTTGTTGGGGAACTCGTTGCTTGATTGCCTTTTCTTGCTTTCCGTTTTCCACCTTTGCTTCGGAGCTTTAAGTTGGGATATTGCAAATTTCTCTGCAAATTACCCTGCTATCCCCCTTTCTGAACAAGTGGCTGCATTCACACGGTAGCTCATAACAGCTCTAGTCGGGAGATGAACTTCTTATTGTATCACTTGCACCATATTTCCCTTTTTGTAGTTTTCAGAAAGAAGGAATGCTTATACGCTAACCATTATTTATGAGTAGTTTGCCTAGATGGAAGTCCACCTGCTTATCACATTCAAAGAGGGTATGGATCTGGCTCAAAAAATTGGCTTCTTCATATAGAGGTAACCTTTTGACCCTGTCTTGGTGACAACGATGCAGTTGCAAAAATTACAGTTACTTATTCAACATGGCTTCGCTCCTCGGACAGAGGGTAGTTACGGAAGTCACTAAGTTGATGGGATGTCGTGTGTTCGGAGCCATTGGCCTGACGCTGCCATGTCGAAGTTAAGCACTGGGAATCGTAGGGGCTTTCCAACTCGACGGCTACCACTTTGAGGCTGGTGACGGCGTTCCGTTCCAACTCGAGGGCTGCCAATATGAGGCTGATGACGGGGCTTCGTCCTCGGCCTATCTGAACTAAAAAAAGTTTACTTGCTTGCGATATCTATTTATTGCATTTTATCTTGTCTGCAATGCTTTAAAGCGTTGTCAAGGCGTCGTATGTTTCAAAGTCTTTTCCATAAAAATATGCCATTCTGCCAGGAATATGGCAGATGGCTTGGCGCTTGGCGGACTATAACAAACATCCAAGGCAGTAAAACAGTTGTAGCCCAGTAACTATAAACAGGATTTTCTCTGCCTCGTGCCATTTGCATGGCAAAATCCAATCTCAGTTCCTGCCATTTGATCATTTCTCCCATCAAAGTTCAATCTCATGATTTTTTTTAAGTCAACTTTGATTGAATTAGATGGGGCCTAAGAACTGCTTGGTCCAGCCGGCTAGTAACTTTAGAACTAATTTAGATAAGAACAGGAAGTTGATCAGACTCTGAACACAAATTGATGGTTGTTCATCTGAACAAACTTATCCATAGATGAAAGCAATAATGAGCGTAAGGAAGTTCTGGTTTGTTGGTTCAATGAGCTGATCTAAAACTTTAGGCTTACTTAGAGTTCAATGATCTGTGTGACTAATCAATTGGACACACTTTACTAGATCATATTCGCATTGTAGGATGTTATCAGCACTTCCTCTCGAAAGAAAGGGAAGAGGTCTAGAACCTTTGGTTTTGCCTTGTTGGGAAAGTGCAAAAATAAATAAGATTCTACAAGCGTGTTATGGACCTTGTGGTCTATGAAGGACATACTTAATGTGTTCCCAAATTGATGGAATTGTGTTCTAAGTTCCATTTATTTTTTATGCTTTCTCTTATGTCTTAGGCCTTTATGTTATAGCCTTGTGGAAAAGTTCAGAAAAATAGGCGTAGTTATGGTGTCTTTATCTTGCCTTTAGGTAAATGGAACTCTTTACTCAGGATGTCACCTGAATCGGCCTGTATCCACTTTTAGCTTTTAACTTCTTGTGGTGGAAGTTTTCATACTTTCCCTTCATGCAGGGTGGTGGATGGTGCAATACCATGGCATCATGTGGTGCACGCAAGATGACTATCTTAGGATCTTCTACACTTATGCAACCTGTTGTCTTTTCTGGAATTTTAAGTGGTTCTCCATCAGAAAACCCTTGTATGTAGCACATCATCGTTTGTATCTTATTGGCTTGCCCTTTTTCAAAATTACAATGTTGTGAATTCTATATATGTTGTGTGTGTGTCTGTGTATGTAATGATAGTCACTAATGTTATTCTGGGCAATTTTTAGATTTTTTTTTCACAAAATTGGTTTTCTCAAGAAAATGTAGTCAAAATCTTGGAATTCTTTAAAAAAGTAAAAATAAAAGTTATTTGAAAAAGGTATTGAAATAATGTGTTCATTGATGTCTTCTTGCAAAAATTACAAAAGATCATTGGAATGGCTTAAAAGCAAACAGAAAAAAAGGAGTTTTAAGCTAAACATTTTGAATTAGTCATGATATTTTCCAGTTTCTACCAGGGAGTATTAAATTGGTGATATTGTTGTGATGTTTTCAAATACTGATGATAGTGGTCAATACTGTTCTCCTATAATTGGGATTGGCTTCTTAATCGCTTTCAGTTTACATGGATCCTGCATTTGTTTATGCAACAGGCATGTAAGTGGTAAGAGACGATAAAGGAATCAGGTCATTTTCTGGTTGGCAGTATTGCATCATGATCCTTAAGTCTGTAATTTATAAAAGTTGTCCTTTGGCTAGTATTCCTACATGTAATACCATGACCTAAGGTTACCCTTATAACATGGAAAGAATATTGTAAAGGTGTACAGTTTTTTGACCATTGAGTTTGTTAATATTTTATGCTATGGAGAAGACGATTGTAGAAATAAGCACTGATATGAACATTCACAACTCTCATGTTCTTTACTAGCATATTTATGCACAGGTTCCTTGGCATCTCTGTCTTTCCCTTTCCACTGCTATCCCAAACAACAAAAAATTATGAATGCGTAAAAAATATGGATGCTGACAACTATTACTTGTGATTTAGATAAATTAATTTTCTTCTCACTAATGGTGGATGTGGACATGTTCTTAACATCTAATAAGTTAACAGTATTCCATCTGTAATTAGTTGCGTATTCAGAGATATTTTTTATGATGAATAGCACATTATGCAGATTTTTTCAACTGGAACCGGGTCAAGTTACGTTATTGTGATGGTGCATCTTTTGCTGGAGATGTTGAACATGAAGTTAAGGTAGCTTAGGAATTCATTGCATTTAGCTGTTGCTATTGATTTTGTTCTTGCCTTGTGAAATTCCACTATTTCATTCATCATTTCTCAGACAATCACTATATTACATGCTATTGCTTCTGAAGAAACACTAAGAACTGCAGATGTATGAGTAACCCTTTTATCTTTTCATGGTACTCTTTAACATAGGACGGATCGAAGCTTTTCTTTAGAGGGCTGAAAATCTGGCAAGAGATCATGAATGAACTTCTGTCAAAAGGTCTAGCTGTTGCTCAAAAGGTCTCTATTTACCCAATTACCCCTTTCATAATTTGGTGCTCTTTTTTTCTATTATTACTGCATACCATAAGCTAAAATATTTCATTGCAGTTTTTATAGTTTGCATATTGGTTTTTTGTTTTCTGCTCTCATCCAATGATTTTTGAATCCCTCACAGTACCAGCAGTACTTTAGAGTTTAGTTATTGAACAAGTTGTAGATAACCAGTTCCATGTTGTTGGTATTACTGAAGTATTCTAATTCATTAATTGTTAATTATTAAATTCTATCAGCATTTAATTAGCTTCAAAGTTCACATTATGTCAGTATATTGTAAGTGGAGTTCTGTTGTATCAGTGTTAAAAAGGATTGAAAGATCAAATAGTTCTGCAAATATATGGGCTGGATGAGTATTTTAGTTTTTTGTGAAGTATGTTCATCATCCAAAGCATTACATGGCTAGCTATATCAGAATTCAAAGCATTACATGACTAGATATAAAATGGTCAAATTGCACGGTTGAGTACCATGGTTATCTTCATTTCAAGAACATTTTTTTACAGAACCGTCTCTCTGTAAATGCACACACCAAATTTGGTGTATCTACTCCTTGATAAAGGCACAATACTAACCACTTGTGCTCATTCAAGAAGAACCACGTTAGGGGCTAGCCATTTCACTCTCTAAGATGAATAGTATTTACTCAGGGTTAATTATTTCAATTCCTAAGCTTTCTTTAGTTGAAGATTATTAGTAAACAACTGTTCAATGCATGCTTTTCACGTACTTATTTATCATTTCCAGAGTGAGAAAAGACCTTCACCTTTAATACGTTTCATTTTAACCTCAGCATATTCAGGTTCTGTTTCTTCACCCTTTCATTAAAAAAGGATTCTTCTATTAACTTGATTTTCAATGATAATCTTTCTATTTATGTGTATTCCTTGCTGAATGACCTTATGTGCATACATGGCGTACTTAAGAACATTTTATATGTTCATTTCTTTCTAACAGCATGGTTTGAACTGTTAATGAAGAAATGATAATGGCAGATTTAAGTGTGGTAACCCATTGAGCAACATCATTTTTCCTATTTTCTTATTTTATGGATGAAAAGTTGGTGATTGGCAAGCCTTTGCTAATTGACCGTGTGGTTGTGCTGCTCGTGCATGCAGGCTTTACTTTCAGGGTGCTCTGCTGGAGGATTGGCAACCTTTCTACATTGTGACGACTTTCAATCACTGTTGCCCAAAGATGCCACTGTCAAATGCCTTGCGGATGGAGGCTTTTTTCTGAATGAGTGTGTTCAAGGTCCCTAACTTTTGGTCTGACATGACTGATTTTCAGAACACCCTCCCGTTGAACCATTTTTTATAGTCTAATTTTAATGAAGCATGAGTTTTATTTTTAATTATATGTAGGTATATGCTTGGTAGTGCACCTGTTATGCATACTAAACAGTTGATCTTTCAGGAAATTTTTTATCTTCTTGTGTTATTTATTTTCTCCATGCTTATGTAAATTAGAAGCACGAATGGGGCAAAAGAATTTTTATTTTTTTTCTTGAGCTTGACATTTAATACATAATTGATACTTTTCCATCTTTTTATATAAGAATTATTTTTTATTGTTTGCACCGTTTAATGATGTAAGTTATTTGAATCTCAAAGTTTATAATAGTGCATTTCATCTAACATCTCCGAGTGAATTGACATCTTGTAAGCTCAATCTCTTCCATCTATCATTTCTAAGTGAATTGACATCTTGTTAGCTCAAGCTCGATTGCTAGATTAATTGACTTGATCACTTCTTTACTGGATTAATTTGTCAAGTTTTGTTGCTCATGCAGAAAGGATATTTCTGGAAAGAGCACTATGCTGACCTTCTATCATGAAGTGGTCACGTTGCAGGTTACTGCCCTCTGGTTTTATGATTCCCCCAATCCTTGTGTCCTGTCCTTATCTGCCTTTGTTCTCATTAATTGGCACTAGATATTATAGTTTCTCTATGCCTGCATATACATTTTTTTTTAATAATTAATCTGTAAAAGTATACAATATTTTCTCTGCATGATTTAACTATAATTTCTACGTTTTATATCAAAGTGGCCAATGGTACATATCTGTGTATTGATGAGTTCCTATTTGTATATTGACTGCTAGGATGGACCATATCCTGTAGATTTGTGGTTTCTCATATATTTGGTGAACAAAACATGTGAGAATCACTAAACTACTTTTTGCACTGGCATAATGGTTCTGTTAAGATGAAACTGCTTCCAGAAAAGGAAGCATCCAATGGTTTCTGTTTCATGCCAAGTCCTGGTTTATCAGACAACCATTAAGGTATATCAGGCACTGCACTTGGCAGGAGATTCCTGTCAGATGTACAAAAAGTCCTCTCTTTCCGTCTCTCTCTCTCTCTCTCTCTCTCTCTCTCTCTCTCTCTCTTCCCTTCCCCAACCCAACCACCACATTGAGTTCAAACAAATTAGAAATGCTGAGGAATATCAAGGTAAATTAGTAGTCAACCCATATGCAGTTCTATTTCCATACTAGGTATAAATGGTGCAGAATATGTTGTTTATTGCTGACATCTTATTTTCTGTATGCAATTTCTGTTGGTTTGTCATCTTACCTGGATCAGAATCTACCCTGATGAAGCCACAGTGACATGCAATGCAAACCTTATATCAGCATTTTGGCTTTTGCTCCATGCGATTCTTTTTACTTCTTTTTTAGATTATTTGTATGTTACTGTGGTTATCTACTTGCTTCTCACATTTTTCTTTTTATTTTTGTCTTCATTGAAATTCTGGTCTTATTTTAAACTTTAAAGTGCGCAACCTTTTTTCCTCCTTGGATGACAGGATGTAGCAAAAGTTCTTCCTAATGGTTGCACCTCTAGAAAGAAACCCTCTCAGGTGTGTTTGAAATATTACATCTAGTACAGAAATGACATCAAGTAGAAGCAATTAGCTAATTCTGATATATTTCTTGCTTTGAATGGATTTTTCTAGTGCTTCTTTCCTGAATCCATCATTGAAAGCATACGGACTCCACTATTTATTGTCAACCCAGCTTATGATTTTTGGCAGGTGAATGTATACATGCATCGTATCTGTATCTCTCATACTTTTGGTTTTCCAGTTTATAACTTAATTTAGTTGTTTGCTTACTATTTCAGATACAAAACGTTTTAGCGCCAGATTCAGCAGATCCAAGTCATGAATGGGACAAGTGTAAGCGGAGCATTGACAGTTGTACAGGAGCCCAGATAAAAGTATTGCAAGGTTGTAATGCCATTTCAGTTAACATCTGGAAAACTAGACTTGGGAAGTGACCCATAGTCTGATATTGGTTCCTAACTTTATTCATGGTTTTTTCACAGAATTCAGGAACAAGCTACTCACTGCATTGAATGAATTGCCAAAATCTAAATCGAGAGGCCTGTTTGTGAATTCTTGCTTTGCACATTGTCAAACATGGATAGGTAGCACATGGCATTCAGCAGATTCACCAAGATTGAGTAACAAGGTATGAATGCTAGCTTTTTGCTATATGAGCGATGGCCTTTTAATCTAATGTTGTAAGTTGTAACTTTCTTCATATGGTGGACTAAGAAATAGCCCTTTTACTTGAGGAACAGACTATTGCTGAAGCTGTTGGAGATTGGTACTTTGACAGAGAAGAAGTGAAGCTAATCGACTGTCCATATTCATGCAACCCTACTTGTCACAACGCAAATCTTTTATAACAGCTGCTTTCAAGTATTGTTTTTTTGCCTAAGGAGATGAATGCACACTGAGATTTCAAGTACTTTCTCTAAACAAGGCATCTCTTGACCTCCAAGGATTATTCCAAATCCTGAACCACGAGTGAAGTGCTATATGAATTAAACATGTGGTGCTTCAAGAGGAGGATATATCACTGGCTCTGTACCTATCCATGTCAAACACAATGAAAAGGAACAACTTGCAAAACATTTGCTGATTTGTGCTGATGGACCATCTCAGTGAGAGGCAAGTGCATTTGCCAGAGACTAGATAATATTCATTTTTCATGTACAAGTGAATTCTATCATCTGGAATGACAATGAAAATACAAACACCAATTGTGCTATAGCTGCTTAGAACCTTTTTGCTCTGTGCCTTCCATTTTGTTTCTGCGGTATTTCGTTTTTGTCTGGTTATCTGTAGTTCTGTACCACTAATATCAATTAAAATGGTCTTGTCCGTGTGCATGCTTACTACAGCAAAGGTGCACTTTATTTTGTGTAGAACCTCAGATTAGCTGAGGCTGTTGAGTTGAGGTTAATTTCTGCCGTTTGAGCCCCCGAGCGCCAACCTTGGGCACGAGTCGTCAGGCTCTCTTGATTAACCTACCCAGCTTGACTTGGCATGTGTAAAGAATCGACCTCTAGTTTGCAGACTCTTGAGAAAGGGGGAAGACCAGCACAGAGAGAAAGGAACGTCAATACGTCATCTTCTCTTTCGAGATTTTCATATCCAAGTTCTCAAACAGGCCAGCAGCAGATAAAAATATCATCCAAATCCATGCCTGTGAAGAATCTACAATCTCGACTAAGTTTTTGACATTAGCAGCCACTATGAACATCGAATAATGTACTCTTTACACATTTTGGAAGGGTTGGGTGAGAGCGAATTAAAGATGTACGATTCTTTTGAAAATGCGATCTCTCACAGGATTAAATCTGCAGTCTGCAAAAGCCTTTTGTAGGAAACAAGGATTTCAATGTCCGTCAGCATCGCACACCCTCAACATATTCCCCTTTCCACTCACCTATAAAGCTCAGTTTAGTTGTATTCTTTGTATTTATTTTTTTTCCTTTGAACAAAGTGGATTGGACGAGTAATCACCTGATAAGATTCTATAGGGATAAAAATCCGTTTCTTACCATTCACTTCGAGCACCACCAGAGGCAGAATGGCCTCCTCAGGTTCATTTGGGTGGTCTTCCACCACCGCTACCAAGGTCCGTGAAGGCCGCGACCCCCGGTCGCCTCCCCCAGCTCCTTCTCAGGCGCCCTCTCAACTTCCATCCCGACGACAACATTGTCGGAAATGCAACGCGACTCCGCATCCATGGTCTCCCGCCGTTCATTTTCTTCTATGGTCTCCGAGCCGGCCAGCGGCCCGGCGGCAGCCCCACGGTCTCTCCTGCAAGGGCGGACAGAAGGAAACCCTAGCGGAGAGTCTCTTCCCACAAGCCCAGAACAAAGGATGGGGGCCTAACCCCCAGGCAGACCTTATCCCGAACAAAGGGGAGATTATGCACGAGAATTGTGATTTGTGAACAACGTCAATGACCTGTTGGCTTATACAGATAGATATACCATGTAAAGTATTTCGGATTGTTAGACATAATTGAATGCAACAGAAATTGATGATCAGTTTTACCATAAGTTGGGGTAAACAGTTCTGCGCGACTTAAAACAATGGGAACTAATTGAAACCTTCGACAACAGCACCCTAAAATTAACAACACAAATAAAAGAGACTGTTCCATGATCGCCACACCAGGAATCCGTGTGAGGAATGACTCACAGGAATGGTGGAAGAATGACCCATCTCCGTGGATATTTTGGTTTTCCGTCCTTTCCATCAAACAGCTGCAGTCGAAAATATGTTGGTTACGAACAGGAGAAAAAGAAAATGAAAATGACAATGATATCTAGAATCAATAACTTGTGAACATATAAACAAGCAATAAATATCTTACCTTCTTCAAGCGACGATGTTTGGCAAGAGCCCAGTTGGTCATGATCGCTGCTGCCACCACAAGGAAAACGTAACCTGCAACAGTCTGTGTCGCAATGTTGAACCCGACCCACTGATAGATCTCAGTTGTGTAATTAGCACAGGTTACAACGTTGAACAAAAATCCTCTTGGGATCTGATAACCACCACTGCCACCAGGGCTTCTAAGGTTCCTTAACAGTAGATGACAGTAGAAGTTTGCAGCCTGGCAGACCAACCCAAATGCAAAGCCAATTTTCATTTGCTGCTCACTAACGGGAGTGTAGAGGGGATGGTTCACATAATAAGCTATATAACTGCCAAAAGTCCAGTAGTAAGCACAGTTTCTGAACACATTAGAGAGTGGCGATGTTGCATGGCTGAACCTATGAACAAAGAACGTCTCCATGATGCGCTTGAAGTAATGGAAGCACCAATAGTACATAGCATAGGTCTGAACAGGATGAACTACGCGGGGTCCCTTATAACCAAAATACTCATAAACAGGGACAAAATAGAAAATAGGATAGATCACAAGAGGGCCTAGATACTCCCAGAAGAACAGAGTGCTGTAAAAGACTTGTGGCCCTAAATCCTTAAACACCACAGTTAGTTTTTCTCCGTCCCCCTCACAGTAATCACGGACTTTCTTCCTGGAGTCAAGGACAACAGGCCTCCCTTGCGAGCCAGGTTTCTGGAGGAGTGTCAAGCGCTGTCTGGAAGGATAGTATTTTCTATCTGCATAAAAGGAAAATAGTGGAATCAGAACAAGTTTTTTGGAATCTGGAAATGGCAAAGACGCTTGGCAGACTATATGAAGCCCGCTATAAATACGCAAATGGTAAAACTCAACATTTGAACATATAAAAATCTTAACTGGAAAAAGACAGAAGCTCATGCCAATCATCAAGGATCCAGCAGCAAGGTGTTGGCTGGAAACCTATACTACATCCTAAGGGAAAGAAAGGATAGAAGAATTTTGTTTACATGAGTATCCAGTCTTTCTATCATGGACTGCAAAAGATAATGTTTTCATGATAGTTGAATAGCTCGACCATTCAATGAATAAAAAGAAAAAATTCCCTTCAATAGGTAACTGCAGTCTTTCCGTGAAAAGTTATTCGGAGGTAAAATAGATTTCTATATCTTGACTTTGCTTGCCACATGACCATTCTCCTCTCAGTTCATTCTGCAAGCAATATGGACATATAGTTTCTATATTTGGGGAGGAGACATCTGATCGAAATTTTTCCTGGTTCATTACTAACTATTGAAACTTCTCGTTATTTTTCCCGTCTTCATAGAACCTTCAACAAGTGAATACATAGAATAATAGTCTGCTTGGATACTATTTGCTTAGTCAAGGAAAATATGGTTTTGCATCCGATTTCTGTTTGGATAACGCAGTATTTCCTATAAAGTCAAGATGATCAATTTAGGCTTGACGACAGGATAGATACCATACCATGAGTTATTTAAAATTTTGAGAGCAGAAGAAAACTATTGCACAGTACCAAGACCTCTAGACATAATCTTGAACTGGTGATACTAATAAGACCAAGACTTCAATCGATAGCACAACACAGAGTCCAACTGAAAAAATAGCCGCATCATTAATAGACAAAATAAACAGAAAAGAATGGACCGAAAACATCTATGCATAAGCAATAAGAGAGGATAGAGTTGAACTAATGAAATAATGAAATTGCTCTAATAGTACATGTACGCAAAAAATTCCAACTAACCAAGACAATGCTCTATCATGAATCAAAAAACAGAAATGCCACAGCAAATACTATAAAGCCACTCAAAAGGAAAAGACCATATTACTAGAATTCAGCTTTTTTACTGTTTTCAAATCTTCAACAAAAGGTAATGAAGTAACGAACGTATCCTCATTTCTATATTCTTTTTATTTTACTTTCTGTGAATGTTCCCTGTAACTGGAGATACTAATGAACAAGCATTAGCCACCACAAAGAAGACCAATGAAGGATTGTACTTGTTAGTTCTTTATCCTTTCCCTGGAAAGTATACAAGAAGATCTTGGGACCTAGGATCGTCTCAAGTACATGCGGCTCTCCATTGTCAACAGGGTAATAATGTGGAGTTTACATGTGCTAGTATAGATAACTGATGGGAAAGTCGTTAGTATCGCTATAGGAGTCAAACCTTTTGCAGAATGTTATAGAGAATGAGACTGCATCGCCACATAAAATTAGGATTTAACCCGTTTATTTATATCCTAATTTACGAATTTCAGAGAAAAGATCTAGTTACATGTTCACCTGACTTGTTTCCGAGAAGGGCCAAGACAACACATATTGGCCGTACAGAGAGTTGTCTAATGATATTAGTAACAGTTATTAGGACACATAACGCATAAGCATGTGAAGCTCATACGGCTTTTCAGCACTAGCTTCTTAGAGAAATGGACACTAGTCCACATAGCCACATTCGAACCCGCTCACAGCAGCATAGGTTTTCCGATAGAGTTCAAAGTGGAACCCGAATGTAAAACCTCACCTTGCAGCAGCAGTAAAACACCTTAGACGTACCTCCTCAAACCCAATTTATACACATGCAACTTCGGCTTCTGCAAGGAGAGAAGCCCATGGAAATCGAACCATGACTGCCGGCCAGACAGTCGGAGGCTGTCAGACCAAGCCAGAAAAAGGCCACCCATAAACCAGAAGAGAAGGATAACTGTACCGTTTCAATCCTAGGAAACCTAATTACAGAGAGAAGAAAAACCCAACCACATTGATCCACGCACAACGTCCGTCGAAACCAAACTTGGACGAGAGAGACTCTAGGATCTACCAAGCAAGCAACTCCAACATCGATATAAGAGCATACAGTCACTAAATCCGGAGCATGGTTCTCCTCAAAATCACACGGTTCAACCAACCAATGAAGAAGATCATCAGGACCATACAGAGATTCAATTGCAAATCATCTCGAAGGTAAAAAGAGCGTTAACGTTCCAACGAAGAGAAGACAAAATGGAAAAAAGGGAGACTCATAACAAAGAAAAGAAAGACAAATCTTGAACTCACTTCGGTGATGAATTGCAGCTTTCAGATCATCAACCGTTGCCTATAGATAACAAAAAGCAAATCTAACAAGTTAGTGAGATGCCCATAATCGCGTGCGCGTGCTGGGGAGAGAGACAGAGAGAGATCATACCGATTCTAATAGCTCGACTCCACCCTTGATGATTTCTCTCCCACTTCTGGACACCACGCTCACCTTCATCTTCACAGATCAGCCAAGAATCTAGTCTAAGAAGATCGCAAAGCACTCACCCAAGAGAGATAGATCGAGAGACCCCAAACCCCTTCCCGCCTTACAAATTAGACGAATCGAGTGATCACTTGCAATAAAGGAGAAGCATAAATAGGCGAGCGAGTTATTACGGAAGTCTGGTTGGGGGGAGAGCAGTAGACCTACCAACAACCCGTTTGTACGTGTTGGGCTTCGACCCCTTCCAAGAATTGAATAAGAAAATTCTCAACCTCTCTCTCTTTCTTCACCATATTGCTCTCTCCTAGTGGCGGAGTCAGTCTACGCTGATATAATAGTCTTTTTATATTGCAAGATGAAACAAGGCGGATTTTACCGCTGCTCCCTTGAGCCTCTCCTCACTTCTATCTTCCATTTCTCAGTTCGACTCAGATCTTCATTGATGGTGGGTAAATTGAAAGGTGGAAGATGTCTTACCAAATTCCCTAAAAATGAGGGGAAAGAGAGAGAGAGAGAGGTTCAGACATTTTGTCTCAGATGGACTTCTTCTTCACTAATTCACATGTTTGAATCTTTAAATAAAATGCTTACAAGTGTATATTTTAGAATTTTGCCATACATGAATGGGCTGGCTCATGACACACAGGAGAAATCTGAATGGGAGGACTCAATATTTTATAAGAGCAGAAATCTGAGTGCTTTGAGACACACTGAATCGTTGATCTCAAAGTAAGTACTTAATGTGTCAAATCGTAAACGGAGAAAAGTTTGGCACTTACTAGCATTCATGTTTGGCGATGGATGCGTTAACGATGTTCATCGTTTTTATCAGTCACCAAACACAAGAGTGGCCAGTTGAGGGGGAGTGGGGACGGGGATTTCAGATCTGTTATGAAATAAATAATTTGGAAGGCGATGATAGTTCGTTTGACTTGATCGCCTCGGAATTAACGATCGCCCAAAGTTAGATGAGACACGTTGCTCTTGATTCTTGCCAGCTAGAACAATCATTTCTTCTAAAACTGGGGAAAATATTATTTGAAGCTTCGTCCTTTTGATTCAACACTTGAAGCAAAGCAATTTGATTTAGTGACAGATTCGAAAGTTTTACTTTTTATTATTCTTTAGTCTACCTTTTTTAATTTTCTTTTCATTTCTTTGAAGTATATATAATAAGCTTTGTCTCAACCCCATAACAGATAGAACTCAACCATCGGATCAGATGATGCATTGAATGAGCAGCCTGATCGATCCAATTCAGTGTTATTTTTATCAAGAGTAATTCAAACATTGATTTAATTCTTCTTGTTAGAGAGAGAGGGAGAGGGGTAAGTCATTAATTGAGCTCCATCTTCAACAGCTGTGGGTGTCATTTTTTTTTCCCCTGTGTGTTGCTTATAGCATGTGAATGGCTGCCATTATTTACTGGCACCCCTTTATTTCACCTCCCCTTCCGTCAGCAATGACATAAAAATGGGCTTTTGGAGTGAATCGGCAGCCAGACTGTTGTTTGCTGAATAAATCGCTTATAAATTTTTTTAATTATTTAAAAATTAATTAAAAAAACTGACAGCTCACACCAATTATTCGGCCATCGAATCGAATCGGTTCACTATAGATAGATTTGATGTTTTGGTGATGAGACCCGATCCATTTTGATGCAGAAAAACTGAAGTAATGATGCGCGGCCTGGCAGGAGTCGAAAGCGACATTGGGTGTTTGCAACACTAATAGCGTGTTTGAATCACAAGATGTATTATTTCTGAGGTGAATTCTTCCAAATGCACATTATTTTGGGACACCCAATCAAACACAATTGGAGTTCACTTTGGATGGTAGCGACATCTTTTGTTTGAATGGGTGGTGAGACTGTCTCGGACCGAGGGGCATAATATAGCTGGTAGGTCGGATTAGCATCAACTAAGCTTCCTAGTTGTAGTTTGATTCTTGTGGGCGTCGTCGTATTTCATCTCTCATTCTGGATGGTAGGATAAAACATTTCTCTTTTTTAGAACATTAGTGGAGCCAAATATAAACGGTCCCCTATCTTGTGGATTTCAAGAAGATTAGATTCTGAAAAATTAAGTTGCAAAATATATAAGTCAATCTGTTTGATCAAGAGTCAATTTGTTCTTTCACTAATGTTAGATGAGATAATATTTCTATATAAGTAGCACAGCCTGTTATTAACAACAAATAATATAAATACAAATGTCTTGGAATTGGATTAGGATCCAGCCGATCCATTGGTTGCTTTATATGCTGCCCCATTTTCCCGCCCATCCTTTGTTCAAATTCAAATCAGAACCCATCTTGGATCTACGGCAGCAGAAACGGACCTGACTCCGACTCGCTACGAAGCCCGTCGTCGTCATCGTTCCGGCTACCGATCCGAGCTCCGGCAACCAATGTCATCAGTGTACCTATCCGTGGACGATACAGATCTTGACGACGCGGAGTTGTGGGCAGTTATCGACTCCGCCGCCGCTGCCCACTCGGCCTCTAATTCACATGCCCGCCGTCCTAGTTCTCTGAAGCACAACCATGCTTCGATGCCCTCTGTCTCCCCCATTTCCCCTACCACACGAATATGCAAAAACCCTAGACCGGCTTACACGGTGGAGGAGGATGGCGGCAGTCCTTCTGCGGACGGTGAAGTCTTGGAGGAGCCGTGGGCGAGCCGGCCGCGGAAGATGATGAGGATGGCGGGTGGAGGAGACCGATTTGATTGCGGGAAGCAGATTGTTGCCATTCACAGGAATCCAGGGCGATCGCAGGGTTATTCGTCGTCATCAGTGGTGCCGGAGAGGTATGGCGTGCAAGAGATGTATCCGGTGATGAGAAACCTCGATATGGAAGCGAACCGACGGTTGCCAAATGAGAATTTCGAGCATAGCTTGTCCTTGAAGATGCCTTCTGTGTCTCTCTTCAAGCAGTACCAGAACGCTGCAATGGCGGTAAATCATCTTTCCCTTTATTATCCTCCTTAGTTATGGTTTCAAGATCGTGGCTTTTCTACTGGAGATTGCACCCAGGAATTGTAATTTTATCATTGTCTCTTCTGCTTCATTGGATTGGCTTGGAAGATTATGGGTTTTGTAGGAAATCGTGATTAATTGGCAACATAGTTTGTCTTGGTAATCATGTTCCAAGATGGTCTCCCAAAGCATTTCACTGTACCTTCACTTTCCGTTTTCTCCTCTTGCAGAAACGCGTGTATGGGTTTGTGATGAGACTGAAATTTATTTGTTGCCATGAAGACTTAGCTAGCCAAAAGTCTTTTGACTTTCTTTTGGTATATGTAGCATAAGTGGGTACAATCTTTTTAGTTTGAAACTTCTCAATGTTTTCAAAATTGGACATAAAGTGGTTGATTGGTCCTAAAATTATGTCAGTAATTGGTGAAGTCTCATGCTTTTGTGCGATCCGAACATGCCACTATAATCTTTCGGATTACAACAAGTGCATCAACCAGACACAATGGTCTTAATATAAAAATCCTTGTTCATTGAAGACTGTATACCAAATAATTTCCAATTATCCGTGTAAGCTAGTTCCATATTCGTGTTGTTGCCAATGATGTCTTGTGGTACTGTTTTTGACAAAGTGACCATATCTCACCCGGGGAACCGAAGTAGATTTCCGTTCTATGCATGCAGTAGTAAGAGAAAAGCAACATGACTATGTCTCAACTCTAGGTCCCAACTGATCCAGTTTGCAGCTTTGGTCACTTCTGATTGTTTATGAACATTTGCCAACTCTCCAACATGTCCTGGACTGAAAAAGTTCTAGGCATCCAGGTAGCTTAAACCACCTAAGTTCAGAAACTTCAGATTTCTTAGCAGACACTTTAGAAGATGTAATGTGGCATCCACATCCTTATAGCAGCTACAGTTCACATGGATAAATCTAGCTGCCAAAGAATTTCTCTGTAATCTCTCTGAAAACGATTGTGACCTCTTGAAAAATAGGAAGGCATAAGGCTATTAAGTTTTTTTTAAAATGTTCTGTGCTGAGAGTTTCTTAATTGCATGCATTTGATCTCCGGGCAAATATGCCAGTTCAAACTTATTATCCTTCCGTATGCAACCATAATTGGAAAGCCGTACTTTAAAGTTTAAATGCTCTTGTGGAAACGGGAAGGACATCCCTGCCTTTGGTTTTATAGGCTAGTTAAGTATCATTTGGTTGTGATGGACGGGATGGTCAATTGTGCACGTTGCATGACATCCTGATAAGCGAATTGTGTTTCAGTTTTCTGCAGAGGCCTAAATTTAGATTCCCTATTTGATATTTGCACTGTGCAGATCCTAGAGAAAGGCGACTATACGATGATTGCAGGACACCCCTTTATCAAGAAAACAGGTAAACTATTGGAAACCATGGCTTTTTCGTTTTCCTGTTATATCCTCATCAGACTTCTTGATATTGGAAACATGCCGTTCTTCTACAGGATGGAGGAAAATATCGTTTTTCTTTAACCTTTCATTTGAAATTAAGGACAAGAAGATAGACATTGATCAGAATCGCAACGTCCAGCGTGCTGAATTTATTGTTAGAGCCTTCATGCAGTATGTGCAATTGATTCATTTTACTGCATGCTGATCTTCTATTGAGATTTCATTCCATTTGATTTTTTTGCCCCATTTGTTTTGGTTAATAGGGGTGGGAGGTTCTCAGATGGATGGGGCTCATGCGAACGTGGAGAGAAAAAATTCACGAAACCAAATCATGATATCCCAAGCACGGCGGAAACCAGAGCTAAGAATAAAGCATGCCAAGTAAGTCCATCCGTGCCAAGTCTGCTGCTGCATTTTTGAGATACATAATCAGAAACTTCATGCTCGATTTAGACTTCAGTATTAAACTTTCTTATGGTACTTGTAACAAGCTGATGTATTTGGTGTTTATGATGGAGACAGGACCTGCTTGGAATTGGAGAGTACAGGCCTGGAGCTGCCACTTCTGAACGCTAAGATTTCTGTATCATCCTAGGTGACTTGCATCTTTCTTCACAGTTTCTGGTCAAGGCTGTAGATTTCTGTGTCACTTGAAGGGCTTCGACGGCATCCTTCTCTACAGACTTTTGGTGAAGACCACAGAATTTACATTGTCTACCTTGAAGAACACACAAAAGGAAGGAACAAAGAAAAAAACTGAAACAATTCGTTTCATCACAAAAAGAGAGAGAGAGAGAGAGAGAGAGAGAGAGAGGATGATCATCATGATGATGACAATGATGAATGATGTATTTTGAAAATCTCTGTAGGCGCCTAACTGGAAAGGTCATTTCTTAATCCATTTAACAGATCCTTTGATGTTATCTTTTTAGAACTGCGACGGTTAAATGTGTTGTTCAATTGGCATATGGCGTTGAAAGAATTTGGCAAACAAAAAAGAGACTTCACACCACCAATTTATTTATTTTTTTCTTGTGGATTTTTTTTTTCCTCTCACAATAAGAAGACAATTGCAAGTTGGACCTGACAAAGGTGACTTGATTACTACTGATTTTCTTCTTACATTTTGAAAAGAAACTTAGATATTCATGAAAATTTAGTTCAAGGTGAGTGAGAGGATTTATGTGATCCACTACCCAAAAAAGAGTTTGAAAGTGAACCCTCCCTCGTAGGTCATTAGCTGAGTTGCTGTCTGTGTCCAATGTACATCAGCGCTGTGCTTCCATCCCATTTTTTAGTTCAAGGACATAGCATCTATCGAGATCGAACTGGAGATCCGCTGCTTAAATTCTCCTAGCCCGACCAATTTGGCTATGCAGCTGAGGTCCATGCTAATGTAGCTGCAACTGAAACCACATTTAGTAGTTCAAGCGCAATCGCTTAGCAGGTGAAACAGGGGCAAAGAAACTATGGTTACGCGATCAATAATGGGCAGCCAGTTGCTCAGTTATTCAACATATCTTTCTCGTTCGTCTCGAGGAGATGGCAACTTCTTGGAGCTCTTGGTTAGTAGCTTGGCAAGTGGAACAGTAAATCCAAGAAAAACAAGAGATTCTTTCTTCCAGCCTCCCACTGTCGATGTACCAAAATCGATAATTTTTTTTCAGCTAGAAGTGATGCTACCACCAACCACAAACAGTAAATAATAAATCACCAGATCTTTTGTCAACGGGCTGCGTGCAATCTGAATCTAGGAAATCTAAACATATTGGAGGCCGTCTTGGATCCAAAGATGACAAAGCTCTCCCACTAGATCTGGGCCATTTTTAATGCTAACAGAAATGAGATAATGGAAGAAGACGACTGGACGTGATGAAGCTGGTTTTTCGTAAATCCTCTATCGTCATTTTTTTACATTTGGAATACCACGTCCCAGGAAGAAGCTCAAGCTATTGTGCCGCAAATAATCGCGTTTGATTGAATTGGCTTCTCACTTAGAGACTGAGAATCCAAAGAAAACCACACACTTGTACACATGTTTCCAAAGACACGATTTTCTTTCTTGTTCAGTGTGCTGCCATTTTTTCTTAAATGCCGAAACGAAAAGTTTCCATAGGCAGTTCAGATTCTGTTCCAATTTACTCTTCGCTTTAATCATACAGACCATGTAACTGCTGTGGACGTTCTTTCCGATGAGCGATGCGGGAGATAGGCTCCCTGCCTTTTCTTCACTGTGGACGTTCTTTACTTAGTAGACGTACCTGGCGATGAATTCAAAGTTCAAACCTCACTACAGGATAGGAACAATGTTGTCATAGTCTGCTTGAATCACAGCGAATTAAATTGTTGGGTTGAAATACATTGTTCTGTTACCTAAACTTTTGAGTCACATTAGTATATGTTCAATGCTGTAATAATAAATGCATTAAATCTGAATCTGATCCATTAACATCCCTATTGAGGTTTTTTTATATGGATTCTATCAAGGCCAAGTGTTGGCTTATAGTGAAGTCATTGGTTGGCCCATGAAATAAGACGTGTGAAGCTCAGAGCCTTAAGTTGTGGACATGGTCGGGCACGGGCTGCTCTAATCCTACCTATGCAGCGCATCATAATTATGATCTTGATGGTGCCATCAAACTTAGGGGATTGTTTCTATCATATAAATAAAATTTGCAACACAACAATTTATTGTCACCGGCCGACCATCAAATCACAGTTTAGGTAAGCGAAAGCTACCATGTGAGGGCTTGATGCAAAGTATTCGAACTTAGAAAACGGATTTAATGGTTTCGAAACACAAACTGGGTCCGCACTTTTACGTTCAATTATCCTTCGAACAGAGCATCATTGTAAAAACCTTTATATTTAACCGCGTAAACTGAAAGATATACTACTATAAAGAACGGGAGAAAGAAAGCTCTCCTTATTTTATTTAAAGCTGGGCTTTTATTTATAAACTACAAAAAAACGTTATAATATAAACCAAAAAAAAGGGGAAAAAACCGTTACGTGAGGGCCCGAAGAGACCTGGGACCCAGCAAGCGAGCGAAGGATAGGGAAGGGACCCACCAATGGAAGCCACTGGCCAATCGCGTTGAGCGAGAGAAGGTGCCTTAGTAAGGCCGGTGGGCCCCACAGTGGGGGGGAAACATCGCTTTGGATTGGCTAAAAGGACTGAGATTTTTGGTTTCGCCCGTGGGGCCCACAGAGAAGGTGGCAAGAAGAGGATGAAGCCAGCGCAGGTTCCGAGGGTGATGGTGAAGGGACGCCATCGATTTTCCGGTTTCCTTCCTCTCCCCATCGTCCCACCACCAATAAAAAGAAGCAAAAGAGAGAAGAGAGAGAGAGAGGGCGCGCGTCGTCGTCAATCATCATCATCATCAGGCGAAGGAGACGCACTCCACATGGAGTCAGGAGAGACGTTAGGTACGATCATTCATTCGTCTGCATCATGGTAACTGCTGCTTTCCTTCTCCCTCATCACGTCAACTGTTCAACAAACAATTAAACCTCTCTGAAGCAACTGCTGCTGTACGTCGAGTTCTTTCGGCGCATCTGTCTATTCAGCTATCTTAACCTCTGTAATTTTTTTTTTTTTTTTTTTTTTGAGAAAGAGAACTGAAATCTTTTGATTTTGTGATTAAGGGTGAACTGCAATCTTTGTTACGATCAGAAGCAAACTCAGATTCACAATCAAGAGAACCGAGACCAAGTTTTTTTACATGGCCTTCTTTAATGGCTTTTGCTCATTGCTCAACATACGGATATACAAGCATATATACTATTTGCAGAGCGCAGGCATGAGAAATACACGAGCACGCCCACGCACGCTTGCAGGTGCATGCGCGTGGACAAGCGGATATGCACAGAATACAACAATACTGCCGCTGGACAATGCTTTTCGGATTTAGGCAACTGAGGAGATTTTGAAACGGAAGTTTCAGATTAGCGGACAAAAAAAATACCTGCTAGCTTCATGTATTTCCTTCTTCATAGGCCGAACTTACGAAGGCTCACGAAGAACTAAACTCTGCCACCAACTTGGCTTATTTAGCAGATCCTCCAGCATTTGCATCCAGCACAAAAAACTGAACTCTGGGGGACGGAGAACTCCGCAGGTCAGCAAACAGCAGGGCCTCTTTTCATGCAAAAATAAGTGGAAATGGTGCGTCTTCCATCAAGGCTTATCCGCCAACTCACTGCCATCTGCAATCCTACCAGAAGTGAGAGTGCCAGTTTTTCCAAATGAACCCACTGCAGATATGCCTTTGAAGCTGCTGCTTCCTTCGCTTAAACTCCTCAATTGTCTAGACCTTTGACTTTTGGACGTGCCATCGTTTTCCCCATCATCGATTTTGGGCTTGGCAACTACAAGCTGCACAATGGTGCTGCGGCAAAAGGGGCAGGTGGGTGCGGCCGAGCAGGATGTAACAGGGTTTGGTTTACTGTGACAACAGAGGGCTAACGTGCAGTGGGCACACATCTGATGTCCGCAGTCTTGAACCTCAATAGTGCAGACCTGATCGAAGCAGATGCAACAGAGCTCAGAATCGCTAACCTGTGGAAAATTCAAAAGAAACAAAACAACTTGCATGAGTGAAAGAGGAACAAAGCGTCCAAAGCACAAGAAAGTTCTAATTAAGATTTTCTCGCAAAAGGATCAACATAGAGTTTCTATAACCACACACACACACACACACACAGAGAGAGAGAGAGAGAGAGAGAGAGAGAGAAACCTCCGAAATATTATCCTCCGCAGAGATGTCTGATTGGCAAGAAGACAGTGATGAATCAGCAGCCCCCTTTAGGATGTCCCTCTCCCTTGCTCTGTTAGCCTCCGTGAGAGCTCTCTCCAAAAGGACTTTGGCACCTGGATCAAGTTCACTGATGAACTTCAAGGGTGATGGCCAATAAAGTGGCTCAGCAGAGTTGGGATTCAGCAATGCTGCACATGCTTCATGTCTATACTTCAGTGCTACAGCATATGGCATCCTCCTGCGTATAAACGTCAAAGTTGGCCATTCAAATGACATTCATTTAATCAAGACGCTATGTAAATTCACAAAGTTTCGCTCCCATCATAGTTCACGGGAAAAAAAATCTGCTCCTAATACTGATGCGCTAACATGCCCTTAGCCTAATGGAATAACCAAGAATCATGGTCCAAGATTTCACAGATTATGTGAATGTTGGTTCCTTCTTTGGGATATGAATTTATCTACTTAAAATCTCATAGTTATATCAGTATATCTTATTTTCTTCTTTGCTTTCCTAAGAAATTGCTGCCAGAGTTGCTAAAACTAGTTCTCTGTTTGCAAGCTGCACGCGTGAAGGATCGAGAGCACGCAAGGAGTAGAGTAACAGGAAGCAGGACACTTGGCAAATAGCAAATGAAAAAAAAATAACATGGAATCTTGCCTATGGAATTATGTTCTTCTGCAAAACTAGAGGGAAACCAGCATGACATTCAAACTTTAGGCTGCTTCAGATCAAAGATCAGGCCAGTAAAACAGAACAAAATGATTTAAACAATGAAGCTCTGTGAGGAAATAATTGAGACTACAAAACCATGCCAGCATACCCTGAAGAATCTCGCTGACGCCGGTCTGCTCCCCAAGCAAGCAGCTCACGAACACAGTCCAGACACCCTCCCCGCGCTGCCAAATGCAAGGGAGTACTACCTGGAACACTGACCAAAATTCTGCTAATTAACACGAAAGAAAGTTCAATATTATTAAGAGGAAAACAAGTTCAGGCGCAGAAGCCGTAATTGGGCATTTCAGGAATCTACCCATGGCCGCCAGTGGATGCACAAACAAGCCCTCCATTGTCCAAGAGAACATGCACACAATCAGGCCTTCCAGCCCGAGAAGCCAAGTGCAACGGTGTGGCTCCAGTTCCATCTCTCACATTAACAAACCTTGCAAATCCCCTGCATAGCAGAGAAATCTTCGTTAATCGAAGCCAAAACATGCATCAAAATTTAAATCGGTGTTCCGTTTTCAGTTCATACTGAACCGATTATGAGAAGCATGATCAGGACTAAAAGATCTTCCAGGAGACCTACCAAGAATCAGCGATGGGTGTGGAATGGGCAGCAGAAAGAATGGCCTGTAGGCAGTCTGAATGGCCATAATATGCAGCATGGTGCAAGCATGTTCTGCCATGTGAGGAGTCGAACTTCAAGATCTGGAAAAGAAAATCAAAAGAGCATTCCGTCTCAATCTCTGTTCCGTCATCACCAAGAGCAGATGAAAAGACGCTGACAATTGGACAAACAGTTTCATAATGGAAATATCAAGAGAAAAAAAACTTGAGACAAATACACTTACATTTGCGCCCGCTTCTAGCAGCTTCTGAACGCAGGAGATCTTCCCATGCATTGCAGCCAGCATCAGGGGAGTCTGAACCATTTTCGATCAAATACATCAAGCCACAAAAGAATACCACAACTACCCTGAACAACAGATCAACCAAACTAGAAAAAGGAAGCACCAACCTTTACAACAAGAAGTATTAATGGTAATAATAACAATGACAATATCAGTAATAATAAGAACGTGATTCCTCACCTGTTTATGACGATTCAATACATCCGGATGAACCGATCGATCCAGTAACAAACTAAGAACCTGAAAGCAAAAAAAAATCAAGAAACAAAGATTCACATCAGAAGTACAACATCCGATTCCTTCAAGTCCCCATCCAAATACCAACCAAGAAAACAAGAGAACCAAAAATTCCAGGAACCAAGTTCGCAACTCCAACCAAGTCACAGCGAAGGAAGATAGGGAGAGAGAGAGAGAAAGAGACCTCCAGCTGACCATTGGCGGCGGCAAGGTGTAAGGCGGAGAGCTTGTCGTAGGTGGTGGTGGCCTGAAGAAGCAGCAGCGGCTCCCTGTCCAGAAGGGACACGACCGTCTCCACATCCCCTTCCCGAACTGCATTGAACCAACTATGGCTCCCCCCACTCACCGTGCAACTCATCCCCTGGCCCATTCTCTCTCTCTCGACACCCCTCACTCAGTAAGGAACAACAACCCCACTCTATTTGCCCTTCATGGGCATCGCCAAATTGGGCAAGAGAAGAAGAAAGATGTCAAAAAATGTACGAGCGAGAGAGAAAGACAGAAAGGGGCTGGAAGAAGAGAGAGAAAGGGGAACTAAGCCCCGGCCAGCACCAACAGCAGAGTTGCGTGATCATGGAGTATAAAAAGCTGAGTTTTTTTTTCTCTGGGTGCCCTTCCCTCCATGCTGACCGCGTGGGCCCGGGCAGAAGGCCCCACTGCCTACGGGCAGCTCACAGAAAAATTTTGATATTTTGGGCCTTCATCTTCTCAAAAGCACCCTCCTTCTCTCTCTCTGATATCTGAATCCCAGTTACACAGACAGAAGTGAGACAGAGAGAGAGAGAGAGCAGAGGATTTGAAAGAGAAAGAAAGCAGAGATTCTACCGTCGACTGTCAAATCGGAGACGGCGTTGGTCCTGACCTTGGGCTTATCAGAAAAGGGGATTTGGTGACACCCTCCGATGGTTAACCGGCATTCGATGCGATGCGCAACCGCGTTATACTCAATCCATCTCCCTGTAATATTTTGGGACTTTCCAACTCATTCAGGACAATTTTTTTCAACATCGATTTCACATGGAAAAACAGAAGATGCGAAAGTCTGAGTCTCATCTTCCATGGAAAAAGTTTCGGAGAAGAATTTCATTATCTCCCGAACCCTGAAAAGTTTCACTGAGTTTCCCTGTGTCATTTTCCATATGTCATACTTCTGCACCTTGCTTTCCATCGTCTCGTTGCATATGTCATGCTCTGTGGTTGTTTTCTATGTGAAAGCTCTCAAAAAGACAGAAATTACTGAACCCTCAAAAGTTTCGCTCAGGTCAGTGTGGCAGAACTGCACCTCAGGAAGCTTCAATGGAACGGAACTCCATGACCAAGTTACCAATCGACTGCTAGTCTAACTCGTGAACACTCATTGGCTCGCCATGGCTTCTCTGCAACAGAGGCCGCTAAAGGGCGACTGACTGCCTCGAGTTTGAGATCAAAAGATTGGATTTGACACAGGGTTCTCTCAAACCACAGATTTTAGAACCACAATTCTGGATCTTCGTTACCCACCAAGTTCATGAATCTCTCCCAATGGGAGTTCAAATGAAAGGGGAAGAGTGTGATTACAGATTGAGGCTGATTCTTGTTTTAGTTCATGGATCCTTCGAATAAGAAAGCTTAATGTGCATTATCATTTATTGACTTGACCCCAAGGTTTCAGAAGCCAAGATCTGAGACCTGAAATTCAGGAAAAGATTCTATTATAAATTCATGAATCTTTCAGGCAAGAGCTCTTAAATCTTTATTGTAATTCATCCAACGCTTCCGAAATCTCAACTGGCGTTCAAGATTGACGACAAATTCTTGCTGTAATTTATACATCTTCCAAGCAAGAAATCCAAAACTCTTATTATAATTGGTGACCTGATCTCGAGATCTCAAATCACGTTCACGGCCTTGGGATTCTGCCACTGTCAAACCCAAGCCATTTTTTGGGGAGCTTGTTTAGGAAAAGCTGTGGCTAAAAACGTCAAGTTGACATAAGTCTGTCACCATTTTCAATATAACGTCATTTATAAACACTCAAAATAACGTTAAAATCAATGCTTTAACATTGTTATTGTTGTTATCACTTTTAAATCGTCAGCAGTTAATAAAAAGTGACTGTTCTTTGTGGTTTTGCGTATGGATAAGTTCGTGGCTTTTTAATAAATAAGTAAAAAAGCTTGAAGCTATAGGAAAAAAATATAATATTTCCTGAAGATTATTAAATAAGATTATTCACATGATGGTCAAAATGATAAACCTAAAGTTCAAACTGGGCTTCCATGTTTTCCGGGAAGCATGGAGGTAAATTTGAAATTTTAAATTAAACTTTGGTTTTGCTCTTTTCTAATCAACCAAACAGATTGTTTCCAGTTTTTTTTATTATTAAAACAATACTTAATAAAAACGACGAAAGCAATAAAAAGTTACTAAAAAAATTAACGCATCTATGAGTCAGTGCGAGCACGTTCGCTTGTGTATGGCGCAGACATGTAGTCAGAATGACGTCTTCTTGTGAGGTAAGTTGGGCAGATGCTCGTATGGGCATTGTGTGGGCAATTGCCCACATAGACTTAAACAAAATTCTTACTTTCACATTGATCTTTCAGGAATTTTTTTTTATTTACATATTGATGTACTTTTAAAATATAAAATTTTATAGCTAGTAATCTTTACCATGCTTTGGCAAAAGTGAGATGCCTATGAGATTTGAACTAGCGACATGCCGCTTACCAGCCATTGGCGTGAGATTTGAACTAGCGACATGCTGCTTACCAGCCATTGGCGAGCCAGCTAATTCAGGGTTTGGCTCAATTCCTTATTTTAATGACACTGCATGCTACCAATGCTGATTTTTTTTTTTCAAAATAAAAATCCATGACTTAAAAATGAATTCACAACTAAATAAAAATATATTTCAAGTTATCGTTATATATATATATATATATATATATATATTGTTAATGATCCGAAAGTGTCGTTCCAAGGGAACAAATTTCTTAGAACCCTCTTTATAAAACGACGTGTTTGATTTGTTTTTGGTCGAGAGATTTGCTCATTTCAAGGTCAAGGAATCATGGAATTGCGTATTTCCCACTGTCAGCACCGACGCGCATCTCTCCTCGACCCTGCTACTTGCTTTCGCTGCTTCCCATTAATATTCCTGCGAACGACCAAGTTCCTGAACTAAGAGAATCTTTAGTTCAGAAGTCCCTGACATTGATTTCCTTGTGAAAACTTTTGAGATCCCAAATTTGGTGGTAGCAGCACATGTTGTTTGTCACATTTATCAGGAAACTGAAAACTCTGAAATTGTCTCACCGTTTAAGGCATGATTATTTTCACATATTCGAATATTCCTTCATCTTTTTCCTTGGTAAATCTAAAAAAAAATTTCCAAAGTTTATTTTTCTTTTTCTTTTCTCATTCTACATAAGATTATGTGAATATATATTGCTAATACATAGCTAAAAAGGTTCGATTGCTGGTGTAATAATTGAAGCAGATCGAGCCAAACAAAGTCTGCACCATAGGCGCCGAACTGTCTAAGTCAATACCTACCCTCAAACAAGTCGTGTAGAGGGGTGGAGTTTGGTCCAGCAAAATATATATATAAAAATCAGATTCGAAGTTTAGAAAATATAATATGAAAAGCATATGTCATAAACTTATACGTGCCATCTTCAACCGTTTAATTACACCAAACTTTTTTTTACATAAAAAAAAAAGTGATCGTGAAGAGTTAAGCTGATCTCTCCCTTGAGTGAGGCAGGTGAAGATTGAACCTACCACTGCATTCTTTGTTGCTGGGTCCACTCACTTTGACAGACTAAATTCCAACCCATGAAATAGACTAATCATGCACATCTTGATGCTGATCTGCCATCCTTGGTTAAATGTCTTTCAGCAAAAACCACAGTAGGTCCTAAAATATATGTATCTAAATATATATATATATATATATATATATATATATATATATATATATATATATATTGAATAGTGACTTTGGCTAGCCATCTAATATGGTTATCCGATTCTCTGCGACCAATGGTTAAAAGAAAAACAAGGAAAAAAAGATAATGGGCATTGCTTTAGGGGTCTTCTACTAAGAATACCAACTGGTTTTTCGCTTTGAGTGAGTAGAAGGCCCGAATAAAAGTTGAAGCTCTTAAGGACCCGAGTTAGAAAGGTGCTTGGTGCGGAGGAGCCTTCGATGCATGTCAACTAGTATACAGGTTCAGAGCGGCGGCAATTCGGCTCGAACCAGAGACTAGCAGCCTTCTTTTCATTTGATAACTGCAGTTAGCAACTTTTATTTGTGATCCAACTTATAGTGTAAAATACTGTTGAAGCGCATCTATTTTTGCTTAATTAATCTATATATGATTGAATGAGAGAATGTCTCGGCCAAACCCTGTAAGTAGCTGTAGCTCGCCTGGTTTCCTGTTTCTACCTCTAGGTTGGCATCTCAAGGAAGGAATACACAGTAAGAGTGTCCTTATCACTTCCAAAGTCGATGCGTTATGATACGCTAGTTGATAGCAGTACAGACTCAGCTGTGACAAGAACAATAATGTTAGCAGCAGGGAGACAGTTCCTGACTGCACCCAAAGTGTGAACCATAATTGTAGTGAGAGAATGACTTTGAAATGAGATGTGGGCAGCCAGCCTCGTGATGCAAGCACATGATCCAGCAGACAAGAAAACAAATGGTCCTTCTTACTTGCTTCCCATTCAAAACAATAATAAAAATACTCTCTCTCTCTCTCTCTATCTTGCTTTGTCACATACAAAATGTGGAAGTCGCTGCCCAGTTTTATTCTAAAAATGATAAGAAAGTTTAAGTTCAAGAAAAATGTCCCTGTAATATTTGGTTTCATGACTTAAAACTGTGGACTGTATTCTTAATTTGCTTATCAGGAACTATGATGTATGGCATGGATTCAACGCTTTAGACTATGTAATGCTCACTTATATGCAATTTTTGCTGGAAAATTGCATGAATTACTTGTTGGTCTAGCTTAAAAAAAAGATTCTGTTTCACCTTTTAAGGGCCATTTGACAGACAGTATCAACATATTGTTATCGTTTCATGAATTTGCTCTAAAAAGTAAGAGAGTTTCATGAATCTCTTGTATTTTTAAGACAATAACAGTGTATTCTTGTCGCCAAGAATATGCATAGAAAACTTGGTGGCTCGTAGAAGTACTAAAAAATGTTCACTAAAATTTCAGCAGAACATCACGTGCAAAGGATCAGTTTTCCTTATAACAAAAGAGAAAAAGAAAAACTCAAAAGGCGATGCATATAATAGAAGCAAGAGAAAGGCAGGAGCTCCATTTTTACTTTAGAGGATTCTTTGTTCGAGAAACCACTGTAGAAGGCCATGAAAATGATGGCAGGAAGAGAAAGTTTTGGAGCTTCCTTCACTGTCGAGATACCTTTCCCGATCCTCTTCCTAATTTTCGTGTTTGCAAAAGATCTGCCATCACTTTTCAATCTTTTTTTTGTTTTCTTAATTAGAATTCTCGGTTCTTTATGCCCATGATGGCATTAAAAATACAAAATTAAAAAAATAAGTCCTCGTAACAAACAAGCGGACTTTTGTGTAACAGTGGGCCATGTGAACCGTATCTTTTTTTTGTAAGGTCACAAAGCATCCACTTTGCCATTCTCCATAAATGTGTATGTGTGTATGCATCTGCTAATATATATATATATATATATATATATATATATATATATATATATATAGAGAGAGAGAGAGAGAGAGAGAGAGAGAGAAATAACATTTACATAAATTAAGCAAAAAATTGAACCTGAAAAAGAAATTATATTTAAAAATCAGTTCTTAATTCTTGTAAGAAGTTGAAGGTATCGCCACTTCTCCGAGAAATTAACCAGACTGAACTTAGACAGCATCATTCTTATAAATAATATTGTTCTTAGAGTTTCATGAATGTGTATGTGTAGAGAGAGAGGGAGAGAGAGAGCTCTTACAATAAAAGACTCTAGGGCTTCACCCTCAGTCCTTGGCCTCCGATGCCCATTGAAGAGTAATGCTAATGCTTATGAAAATCGAACTTTTGATTGACAAAAGAGGGAGATCTCTCTCTCTCTCTCTCTCTCTCTCTCTCTCTCTTTTGCTCTTTAATTGTTTACTATCTCGCTGTACTCTCATACATTAAACTCTTAAGTATGACCCGAAAACTTTCAATATATATATATATATATATGCTACAAAAAAAATAAGTATGTTATTGCCTTTCACCGACGGCGTGTAATCAACGCATTGGTGATTCCTTGTAGGTACATATTAAGCGCTGGCTTGGAGCACTTTGAAAGTTTGTAAAGAAGACAAGACGCCTAGAAGAACGGAAGTTTGTTTAGTTGGGGAGGTTCAAACTGATGCCAAGGACATCGGCCAACTCCAAAGAGAAAGAAAATGGGGAACAAGATGCAGCAAAGTTGAAATATTTTAATGATTCCGAGGAGAAAACGAAGTGGGCAGCGGCTTAATGTGGACTTGTGAACGATTGTAGCCCACTTTGCAGTAGTAGAGGACAGATTGGGCCTTGAATCATGCATTGGTGTTCAATAAATTGATACGCAATGAAATCGTAATTGCTTCCTCGAGAAAGAACCTTGTAAGATGTGTTTGATAGCTTCGGATTTGAGATCTGCGAATGTCACAGATCCACAGTGATCTTAAACCCATGGATCTGTAATCCAACCCCCTCGTCCCCGGATTACAGCTCCA
The DNA here is from genome assembly GCF_008831285.2 of Nymphaea colorata. NCBI lineage: Eukaryota > Viridiplantae > Streptophyta > Magnoliopsida > Nymphaeales > Nymphaeaceae > Nymphaea > Nymphaea colorata. The sequence continues at coordinate 617,149 of NC_045143.1, read as the reverse complement.
TAACTTTCAATCTACAATTATGGAAGTTCACTGTTTGCTTATGCCATGGATTTCATGCTTGTTAGATTTGATCTAAGGCTCTCCAAAATAGCTGTAAGGCCCAGCTAGCTAAGCTTGGGCTGGTTAGCATGTAGCTGACCCAGCTAGGCTCATGTGAAAGTGTAAAGGAACCGAGTACAGGCTCAGGATGTAGGCATAGTTGGGACAGCGTCCAAGCCTCATGATGTGATTCCTTTCACCAAGTAGAGAAGGACAAAAATGATATACATGGATCCACAAGGTCCGGTTGATCATGAAAAGATGTGATGCAAGATCCAAATGATTTCACATGAACAATTTTTGATCAGTTTTTCAGCCTTAGCGAGGGACAATAACCGGCAGGTTCAGCCTTGACCCGAGGAGCACCAAGAAAGGCTGGATTGGGCTCGGACCTTGGCACTTTGAGTCTGTTCATATCAGATCATTAGTTTTGGTATTGCAATGCATAAAAATAGATGAAAAGAACTTGCATATGCCCTTTTGGATACAGGTTTTTACGTGTGATCGATCGGGTCTGGATTATAAATGGATCTCATTTAAGTTCAGACTCGAGGTGCCTAAATCGACCATTCAAATAGACAATTACATGTTATATCAAGGTCAAAAGTGCTTAGATGGAAGTGCAATTGAAGGGGAATAGGAACCTTGGTTCTTCACCACCCGGGCCGGCCCAATGCTTTTTTTCAGACCCAAGCCTATGCCCAAGTCGGGACGAGTACCAGGTACTTGACCCGACACCCGACCTTATCCTTTAGGAATGCAAAAATGTGTTCTAGATTGGCATGTTGTGCTTTTGAATGCATTCCGGGGATCTTTAACTGAGAATCATAAAAAGAGAGTGAAAATAATGACATTTTCAAGTTTTGTGACAACCTAGCTCTTTATTCAGTTTGTAAAGCATAGTTAATTTATGCCCTTTAGAAAATGTTATGATGTTTTGTCAAAACTAGGTTTTTTCTCAATTCAAGATTTGACTGTGTCTCGAAACGACTTAAAACACTGTTTTGAGGGCAAAATGATTTGAAGATTGTTATAATTGTAATAAGAAAAGAAATGACAGTGATAAGTGGTTAATTTTTGGGGCAGATTCATATGACTCTCACATAGTCTTCTCTCTATCAAACCACTTTAATGACTTTCACAAAACTTCTTGATTTGGAAAATGAAAAAAAAAAACATACCAAATCTCAATTTAAATGTATGATTTTGATTCTATGCAATTCAAAAGCATACACCCCATTAAAGGCTTTTGTACAAGAACGCTTGAAATTTAATCTTGTGTGCAGTTGAATAAAAAACTCGTAGATTCATTACTAGAATCTATAGTAGAAGAAGGAATTTAGTCGTGTTTTGCAAGTATTTCAGATCTCATAATGTTTTAGTTTGTCTCAATGACGTTTTTAACAATCTAAAACTTGGTTGGCATGATTGATATGACAAGAATCAATAAGATGTCGATTGTTTTCCGTTGACAAAGCATGTTCATTTGAATTTCCTTGAATCAAATCTTATATAGGAAAACACTTGCAATTGTAAGATCATAGGGGTACTTCCATATAAAACTACAATCGGGTAATAGTTGAGTGACTAAATTAAACTCAAATCTAAGAGCTCAAATCCATTTAAAATGCATTTTGGATCTTACTTTAGGAGCCCAAATCTAAGAATAACTAGGGGATTCAAACTTTATAGTCTGGTACATATGTCACCTGAGTGCGGGGTGCGGGAGCAGCACATCCCAAAAATTTAAGTGCGGCGGTGCGGCGAGAGTTTTTTTTTATTATATATATAACAAAATAAACATGTATATATTATTATTACTATATAACATACTTCAATAGTTGAATTGCATAGAAAAATATTACAACATATATTATATAAGTAATTTAGTAATTCGACATTTTAAGGAAGGGCACCCATATCTTGCAACAGTAAAATACAAGAGCATCCGGAATTTGTAGGCAAACCTCGATAGGTTCATTACCACGGTTTTGGTCTTGGATCCCGTTATAAGATCCGGATAGGATTCGAATGGGATAAATGAGGGAAACTTGCAAAGAAACGTTGTCTATATTTGTAATTTGCCTTCCCGCGCGGCACCCGCCGTATAACTACGTCTAGGGTTAGGGTTTTGGTTTTTCTTCTCCGTCCGTGTTGGTGAGCTTCAGGGCTGCTCGATCTCTGGCGGTTCAGTTGGCGGGTAATTTCTCTCTCGATTTGTATGTGATCATTTCTTAGATCAGGAAGCAACCGTAGTTCGTATCGTAGTTGTATTCTCTTCTTGCTCTGATTTTTTTTAGTTGGAGGGAGTCATGATATATTCTTTTTGTTCATTATGCTATGCTTGGTCCTCTCCCATTTCCGTTAGGAATTTGATGAATAAAATCTCCTGTTTCATCCTCAAATGCTAGACCATCTCTCTCTCTCTCTCTCTCTCTCTCTCTCTCTCTTATTATTCCTGTTATTATGAAATGAAGACTTTTGGATTTCTGAATATTGGCTTTCTTCATCGGTGGAGTTTGCTTTTGCTTGCAATTTTAGGTGTTCCGATTTTGGATTTGTCTCGTTGGAGGGAATGCTTCATAGGTTGTTAAATTAACTGCCATATTTCGTGGCTTAGTTGATTGACCGTGGAGTAGTGGGGTCTTCGCAATTTCTGAGATAAAAATTCCTTGATAGTTGATCCTTCCGTTTTTTTTTTTTGGTGCACGACAGACTGGGCATCAGAAATCTTTGGTTTTCCCTTTCATTCAGGGAAATTCCACTGGTTTTGGTTTCTTGTGAGATTAGGATGTGTTCGGAGCTATATATAAAGGGCAATACGCTCACACGGGCAGACGTGGTTCCTTAATCCTTTCTTTCTGCTTGTTTTGATTTGTAGGAGGTGGAGATGGCCCCGTCGCAGCCGAAATCAGGGCTCTTTGTCGGGTTGAACAGAGGTCATGTAGTGACGAAGCGTGAATTGGCTAAACGCCCATCGGATAGAAAAGGGGTATGTTGTTGCGTCCTTTTATTCAAAGCCTTGTTGTTCTTTGTTCTTTTTCATTTTCCATTTTAATTATTTTCTTAAGTTGGTTATAGGTGTCCGCACTAGTGTTTCAAATCTACTTTTCATGATTTGCCCCACAATTATGTTCCACAAGGATCTTTATATGCATATGGGTTAGTGAAAAGGTAGGTTAAAGACCCATAATCAGTTTCGGTTTTTCTTTTCCGTTTAGCTCAGTTAGGGGAATGAACTTTTGAGCTAAATTTTGCAATTTTTTTTCCCACGGTGCGTGTTTTGTTATTTCTTTTTCTTTTTTAATTATTTGATGGAATTGGCTAATGGAATTTGAGTTTTCATCTGTACTAATGCTCTTGAGGAGCTGAGCGATCCTTTATATTATACATTCTGTTATATATTGGGAAGCCCTTAACAACAAATAACGAGTATAACGTTGTTTTTTTATTTTGATAAAACTTTTTTTTTTCTCTTGTGGTCAACTTCTTTAGTTGATGGCTCTGTCCTCTTCCTAAATTGTACTAGTTTGTTATTTGCGATGTCCTGGAACTATTCATCTAATTGATTTCTTCGAACGTTCTTTATTTTTCAGAAAAGTAGCAAAAGGACACATTTCGTCCGGAACCTTATCAGGGAGGTTGCTGGATTTGCCCCCTATGAGAAGAGGATAACTGAGCTTCTTAAGGTTGGGAAGGACAAGCGTGCTTTGAAGGTGGCAAAAAGAAAGCTGGGCACCCACAAAAGAGCCAAGAAGAAGCGTGAGGAGATGTCTAGTGTTCTCCGCAAGATGAGGTAGTCTTATGTGCTGACTGCACACACACACACATATTGTGTTCAGTTATTACCTTCTTTTTTCTGTGCACTCCTCTGAATCACCATTGGGATGCATTTTAATGTATATAAGCAGTCCCCCTTTTTCTTCAGCAAATTACACCACTTTATGTGCTTGGTGGATGCCGTTGTTGGTCTCCTAGAGATGAGCTCAAATTGTAAATTTTTAAGAAGTAAACCTAATGACAGGAACCAACAAGTAGGTGAGAGTTCTGCGTGGTGAAAGATTCGATAATGAATAAAAAGGAAGAGGTTCACATCGAGCCACATAAAGAATCTGTGGGATCAAACTAAGTGGAGGTTCAGAGATGACCAATGAGTTGGATTGGATTTCCAAATTTCATTCAATAAGAGCGTCAGTCACCATTGGATCAAGATACTAGTACTGATTAAGTGGAATATATACTTTTTGAGGATTTCCTATAGATGATCTCAGTTTCATTTTAAAAGTTTGTACCTCCCAGTTTTATTTATGTGCCTATTTGAGAGATTTGGTCCAGAATATGCCTGAATGAAACTGTTTCTGACCGATGTTGTTAATGCCTCACTTAGGCACAACTCCAACTGCTTCTCTTAAGTCCAGTACTTTGGTGATGCAAGGTATTGGTGCTCTTGCCTAGCTCAGTCCATAGAAGTTGAAGAAACACTCAGTGACTCAACGGTGTTCTTAAAGACACTTTAATGAGGATGAGGTTTAAATAGTGCTGGAGACTGATGTGGTGCACATTTTTAAGTTGTGGAAACCGAATTCCACTCTTCCTTCCACTCAAAATGGCTGTTTTTTAAGTGAACATTTGAAACTAGAACCTATTGTATTGATTCAGTTCTCTTGAATCTTTAATGCTATAACATTACATTTGTCTTCAATATATAGGTATAATATAAATTCACATAATATTGACTGTTATGTTGTTATATGATGACTATATCACTGTTAATCATATTATATAACATAACAATTAATAGCTTAGTATATATAATAGTTGTTTTCACACTTTTTAACATATATATTAAGTTATATATGACAATCTGAAATATCGTATAATACAAATTATATAATAATGACTGTATGTACTATAAATTTATAATCATTTAAACGGTCGCCTAGCGACTTTGGTTACATAGTTTGTGACTACAAATGTTGATATGGTTTAACCATTAATGCATGTTGGTAGAGATTAAAACGGATTTAGATAAAGCTAAATCTTTTTGGGGGCGACCTATAACTTGTTGCGTTGACAAGGCATGTGCACAAATTTCCTCCAGGCTGTTTAATTATTCTTTTATTGTTTACATTTGTTCATGGGTAGACAAATGCTGGATTGCTGTTACTTTGTGTTCGTAAGAAGTGAGGATCTTGTTATGTCCCTGTAGATTTATTCCATCACCAAATGCAGACAGCTTTCAACCGCAATTCTGATTCTTGGTGTCTTTTTTTTTTTCTTTCTTGCAGGTCTGCTGGTGGTGGTGAGAAGAAGAAGTAAACAGTTCAGATGTTGTGTGTCAAGCGAACTGGGTTAACGCAGTTTTGCAGTTAGCAGTTGCAGAAAACAATTTTCTTCTTTCGTTTTCTGATGCTTGTAGTTTCAGCTGGTCATGAGTGGCGTACAAAGAAATTTATCTGGTTTGTTTCAAATGACAATTTCTTTTGCCCGCATTCTGCTTTTCACGCGGCTAAATGTTGAACGTGAACATGATTTGAAGCGGAGTAAGCAATAGTGCAAATCATCGGCAGATTTCTGTTTCTGTTTCTGCTCCGCTACTGTTTTAGCATTGCAAAACTTTTTATATTGAGGAGCAACTCCCCACACAAGGCCACTGTTGCCTGTTGGTATTCATTCTTTTACATCTTAACAGGATCCTCCTTTGACATGGAAAAAAGCAAAGAATTGCTCATGGGTTTGGGTTATCTTGCGTGTGTTCGTGGGCGCCGCAACCTTCTCATAAGAGTTGTTCGTGGAATTGGATCCAGAGCAATGGAGTTTTAGTGGTTCAGGATTTGCTTGTTCAACCAATATGACTGGTGAAAAGCTTCATACCAAACTAATGATTTGTAACACTTGGTGTATCATACAATTAGGACGAGGTTGGTGTGTCTTACAACTAATGATTTTAGGAAACAAATTGAAAACTTGTTTCCTAAAATCGTTTCCAAGAACCGCTGGAATTGGAGCCGTCAAAAGATTCGACTAATGGCGATCGCTAGGCAAAAATTGGAATTGCTTTACATGAAATATCACGGTAAGATGCCCCGAACTATATCCGGGCAATTTTTAGTGTTAAAATATTTCATTCGTGCATGCCAAATGCGCAACTTGGTTAATTTGAGGCTGGCATATCAAAATTGTTTGAAATAAGGCAGTTTGATTATGGTTGATGGTCGACATGCTGTTGGTGGCCGTGGTCTCTGTCATCGACGTTGGTTGTGAAGTAAACTTTCTCTTGTCTCTATTTGTTCGATTTTGCAGAGAGCAGTAAAAAAGTGGCAGCTTGAGTAGATGGTCAAGGGCGGAGCCAGAAAATTCTAATTACAGATTAATATATATATAATTTAAATTTTTCAAGGGGCATCTATATATATAAATGAAAAAAAATTGCTATAAAATTTCATCATAAAACAAACATGTTTTACGGGTCAGTATGGACAATTGCCCACACCATGTCAACACCTGCCTCCACCCCTGATCACGGGAATGGTGTTGGAAGAGGCAATGTAAACCCACAAGTGGAGTTGGTGATACCAAGCTTTCATGCGCTTGCAGCATCTACCTCGATCTTGGACTCACTAAAATTCATGTCTTCTTATATGCTCTAGATCTTGGTGAAGTGGTAATACAATGATTGAGAGAGACAGAGAGAATCACTTTTGCTTTGAATTCTTCTAGTCTATACAGACCAAGTGGAGAAAACAAATTTGACTTCCAAGTACATGCCTTCTCTGTCTATATTCTCCAGTAGCCTTTTCATTACTCATTTTATTCGGAGTACAGAACTGCCAATGGCTCGCCTCCTTGTTGAAAATGATCAATTTAACTCAAGAAAGCAGCTCTTTCTTTGTCTCTTTGGCTTGGAGACTCGTTCTTGTTGCGCTATATGCCGTTACCTTGTTGGACCTCACATGTTGTTTGTCTTGTTTTAGATATGAAATGCTTTTCCTTCCAGGCAGTGGCCCCATGCCACGATATGAGCATATATGATGAGATTGGTAGCGAAATATCCTATATATAATATGTTTCGGTTTAAAGAAAGAGCACGGTCAATTTTTTTTTTTTTTTTTTTTTTCATTTTATGCTTCTTCACAGTAAATTTATGCTAATTCACACTTGTCTATCGCTATTTCCTTTCAAGATTTAGTGCGGATGAGCACTAGAAAAGAAAACCCACCGCCCGAGTGAGAAGCCGAAACCCCCCTCCTTAACCTTTTGCTCTTGAGATCTAGAATTGCTTTGCGACCTGGTTTCATTTGATCAATTTAATTTTCGAAGGTGATACTGTTTGAGACTCATGTTCTGAATTTTGAAAAATTCAATCTGTTTTGGGACAATCCCAGTGGCACAAACATATTCAACAGAGCCGAGCTCCATTAACATCTGTCAGGTTGGATTTCTAGAAAGAAGTCTGCCTAAATTACATTCATAGATGACTGTAGGATATAATCTTGCTTTCTCTAAAGTTTCAAAACCGTATAATCAACTAGTTATATCATTGAAAATAAATTGAATACTGCGGTCTATGTAATTTAACTAGAAACATCGAGTTTCAAATTATATTATTTTGCGGTATAAAAAATGAAAATTAAGGATAAAAAAATCTAACGATCCGCAGTGCTTCAAAACCTGAGGAGCTAAAAAATCATGATTTTTGTTTCCAAAAGCATGACAGAGGACAATACATTTTAATCGATTTTTGGGTTCGTAGGCATGAAAGATAACGCACGAACAACAAAAGTTTGGCACTTATTTCTTGCTGACGCACATACTGATCGTTAAACTGTTGATCAAATTCTTTTGATGTGCACGAAGTCGTTATCAGAAAATTAAACGTTGTTTGCCGTTGAGCTGCCACATCCCAGAAGCACTGGCCCTCTTCCAAGATAGATCACTCCAAACGTCTCTCTTCTCTCTTCTAGATATCAAATTATTGGTCTTAATTTGCATAAGATAGTAGGAAATAGCTGCAAGATCACAAAAGAGTCGCACTTTTTGCTTGGCTATGTACTGAGTTTGTTCATCAAATTAGCAAGTGCAACAATAATTGCAAGCGAGCGACCAACTTCTGTCGAATTGTATACACTCATTGAATGGTTTGTTCCTTTTTTTTTTCTTTAATCAGCATGAGTCTGTAAGAGAGACTTAGGTTTTTGAGTTTTCACATGACATACGTAGTTAAAAGTGCTAAGCAGGACTAGGCGACAGCTCCCCAAGAAGCATAGGTGGCGGCAGTTAGTTCCCCATATTTTCGGGTTAAGAGGAAGAGGAATCCACAACCAGACCGAGAACCGAAGCCCCCTTCTCTTCCTTCTTCTCTTGTGGCTAGTGGCCAAAATTAGTTTAATATATATGTTAATGTTTTAATATATTTGATTTTTATATGTGTAAGTGCCCCAAAGAAATGAAAGATATTGAATGAGTGCCCCCACCAGAAAAAAATTTCTGGCTCCTCTAGTACTTGTTTTTTTTCTCCTCACCACCCAAAGCGGCTACTGGCTGGGAGTAAGAGGATGCAAATTTCAACTAGTAAAGTGTGCAACAGCTATTTGTATATAGTGTCTACAATAATAAAATTAAGGACATGGAATTTCATTACCATTAGCATGACTACTTCGCTATGTTCCTAACAAAGAAACCATATATATATATATATATATATATATATATATATATATATATATATATATATATATATATATATATATATATATATATATATATATGGGGTCGATCTTCGGATCCGGGTCGGACCCGACGAACGACAGAACCCCTTGAGTCACGCTCCGAAGGGCCGGGGTCACATGGGGCTGCGAGGTGATAGGCTACAGAAGCGGGGCCCATTCGCCGATCCAGCCTGTCTCTTTGTACCTGATATCCGCTGACGGAGGTGGGGTCCCGTCCAATTCCAACGGTCAGGATTAGAAGCGGCGTCATTTCAACGGCAGAGATTCGCGGAGAGCTGCCAAGTCATACCGACCGCCGGTGCTGCGAGCCACGTCATCCATGTGCGGAGTGGGCCCCGGCAGATCTCACATGGTAAGGGATTTCTATTCGGCGGGCCCCGCAGAAGCCTGCTGTTCGCGGCTGTCCGATCTGACGATCGGACGGCTCAGAGCGAGCTTTATCCCTCTGCAACCAGGAGGTATGTTGGTAGCCCGCACTTCGTCGCCGATTCGTACCTCAATTCCTCGCCCAACGGGAAAAAAAATCGCTGTTTATTTTTGCCCTGAAACCATTACCGAAATGACTAGCTTTCCTCTCTCCAACAAATTACAAATAACACCCACGCCTTTTGCCCATATCATAAGTCGAGGGTACGTTGTATTCGAAATTGCGAAATCTCAGAAGCAGACATTTTCATTGTTCGTATTCTCTGATCGTTAGACGAAAGCAACAGTCTCTGACAAAGCCGAAGATCATTGTCAAGGGTTGAGGGTGGTGGGATGTGACAGCTATTCAGAATGATTGAAAATGGTAGGCCTGTATATGTAAATTGGTGGCAACGTTGGAGATCGGCCAGTCCTCTTAGTTGCGGCTGGGTTGGTATATGAAATTCCTCGGCTGACAAAGCCGGCGAGTTTGAGAAGGCAGAAAAGAAGAGAGGAGCCGGAGACTCTCGGTCAAGGCGAGAGAGAGAGAGAGAGAGAGAGCAGGTGGAGGAGGAAGACAAAGACGACGAAGGACAGAGGAGAACGAGGACGCGTGATTCTCATCTCACTCTCTCTCTCTCTCTCTCTCTCCTCCCTTCTTCTTCTTGCAAAGCAAATAGAAGAAGGAACCAGACAACTGAAATCGCCGACATTCGTCCAGATTTTCTTAACTTCACGGATCCCCAAAAGAAATCGGTTGCGATTGTTTTTTTCTTAGATTTTCGAGGGAGGAAGAAGGGAAGGGAGGGGAGGAGGAAACGCGAACTAGTTCGCGTAAGTTGTCCTGATTTTGAGAACTTCAGAGATCCCAAAGTCTCGGTCTATTTTTTATTGGTTTTCACACACAGGGAGAGAGAGAGAGAGAGAGAGAGAGAGAGCGAGAGAGAGATGGAAGAAGGTGAAAGGGGCAGGGAGGAGGTGCAGTCGCTGATGGCAATTACGGGGGAAGTGTCGGGGATAACGGAATTCCGGTCCGACTTCTTCAGAAGGGAATTTGTCGGCCTGAGCCGGAGGGTGAGGCTCCTCGCTCCATTGCTAGAGGACGTCAGGGACTGCGCCGCCTGGCCCCTGCCCGAGGAAGCCCTCGAGGGGCTGGCGTCGTTGCGGCAGGGCCTGGAATCGGCTCGCGACCTCCTCAGGTTTGGCAGCAGAGGCAGCAAGGTCTTCATGGTATGGTCCTTCAGTTCGTCCTTTATCCTCCCCCTCGCCTGCTTTGCTTATAGTCCTTCTTAGCGAATTTTCCATTTTGAATTCGAGGAAGTTGGAGTTTCTCCTTTCACGATTGACGTCTGTCGAACGCTGTTCGTGGCTCTCTTTTTTCCCCTTTGCGAGAACATGATAAACGATCATGTCAGAATTTGGTTTAGGATTTAAGGGTACTTTTGTCCTTCTGGTAGTTTAGTGCATATTTTGACTCCTTTCCTTTTATTGCGGACCCAACTGCAGCGAATTCCTCCGTCTGTTTTTTATTTATTTGTTCAGAATGATTTATTGCGCTAGTCCGGTTTCTTTCTTCTTCATTGGCGATACATTTAGTGTGAATCTTTTGTAACCAATTGATTTACAAGCTCTGCATTTGAGCACTTTGGCTCTTTTTAAATAAAGTATCAACAAGACAGGAGAACGACTGCTGTTTTTGGAGGAAAATTAGTTTTCCTCGTTAACAAAGTTAAGGTGGACAGTTTCTTGTGCGTAGTTTGACTCTTATTCTTGGTTATGGACCTATGGTACTATTGTTCCTTACTTGGGAGAAAGTTATACATCTCATCTTTGTGTGGTACCGGGACCATGTGTGAACTCCCCGAGTCAACGTGAAGACTTTCTCCTAGAAACTAAAACACCCCACGGTCAAGATGACAAAGTTTGGCCTGTAATTGAGACGTCTAAATCGTTTGATGCTTTTACCCGGTTGAAAAACAAAAGTTCCCTTAGTTTGTGCCATTATATTTGGATCAGCAGGTTCCTGTCAGCCAGGAAATTTGTAATGCAGATTTCCCCACTTAGCTAGTGTATTGGCCATTTACTTTAACTGTTTGTACACTGAATATTGTATCCGCTATCTTTTGATATGATAACTAATAATTAATGCCATCTCCGCAAAATTTTGCCTGCCTGGAATATCTTATGTATAAAGGTATTAAAGTTCCTCGGAGAGTAAGGTCAACGTGTGAAACTATTTGTGTGCATCCAAGCTAAACTTAGAACATTGATGCCTTTTGTTAGATAATAGTAATTTATAAGGTCAAAAAATGCCAATTTCATCGTATATCAAGCAGAAATACCTACAACACCTCCAATTGCTTTTATGCGTCAATGGTATTCACGTTTTCTTCCCTTCCTACATGCAACTGCAATAAAGTTATTCCATAGATTGCTTATTATATTTTGTTAGTGTAATTTCATTACTTCATCTGAAGGTTCCTTTTCTTTGGTGCTGATGAAAATTAACAAAAGGGAAAAATAAAAGAAAAAACTCTGAGTTGCTTCAATGTACTGGAAATTTCCAGGCTAGAACATGCAATTTTTTTATGTTCTGTTGAGAGCTTCTCTGTAATAGTCCAAACTCCAAAGTAAGATAAATATCTCAGATAACTTATTACATGAATCAAAGAAATAAATCAATGATGTCCTCAATACTAGATTCAAAAGGATCATGACGGAGCAACAAGGCTGGAACTAGAGGAGTTTTAGTTAGATGTTAGTCACTATTTAGAAGAGGAAAAAAGAAAAGCACATGAGTAGTATCATAGCCCAATATTTCTGATCTTGCTTTTTCAAGGGAAAATTATGGTGGTACAACTGCAAAATATCATGAAATGAGAACCAGGAACTTCCATGTCCACCCAAAACTGGAAGCTACTGTAAGTTACTCTCTTTTGCATTCTTGATGGTTATATGGAGTTGCAACAGGTAGGGGATGGAACTCTCTGTGATTTGGTTGATTTTCTGTTGTTTATACATGGAACAGAAATTTCTGTTTATGCAATTAAACCATAAAATTTATTCCATTATTTCAGTAGGCTTAAATTCAGTAGACTTTGGAAATATTGATGTACTGGTTTCTGAAAATAATGTCTAGAAAAGGTAAATTCAAAACATGAATCCTTGCTTGTTTAATGCACATATCTGCTTTATATGGCAATAACAAGTTTAGAAGATCTGTATTGTAGTGATAGATTGTTGTTCTTTGTGCGAGCATTATAGTTCATTGTTATTATAGTAGGCCATAGGCAATAAAAAGTACTGCTTGAACAAATGTATAAGATCATTGCTTGTTTATTGGTGGATAAGGAATGCATTTTGGTTCCTCGTTGACTGCAGTTGAGTACTTTCTCATGCTGAATGCATGGTTGCACATGCCAATAGACGATAATTTATCACATACCCTTTAAATAATCAGCATTAGGGATCTGTTATATCAACCTTACGTTTTCAGCTGCAATCATCTAAACAGGCTCTTGTATTTTTTGCTTTCCATGATATCCAGTTGCATATTCACCCACGTAAATTGACTTAATCAAATTAAAGTCATTGTTTGTGACCACATGTGCTACTTGTTTATGTTTTAGTCAAATAAATGCTTGCATTTTTTTTTTGGGGTAACTTGAATCTGTGATCTATTTATAGCTTCCTTTATCCTAATTCTCTTATTCATCCGTGTGTCTGAAGTCTCTTGTAATGTCAGTTTAGAATGAAACATTTGCTTGAAGGAAAGGGGATTGCCATAAGATGAAAATAATTTGCAAATTTTCTCGGGCGGATTGTGATCTAGGATGGAGTATTGCCAATTTATTTGTCATTGATACTGTTGTATTTGACACTAGTTTCTTGTGAATGCCTTGTATAGGTTATAAAAAGAGAAGAATTGATAAACAGATTCCAGAAAGTGAACGACCAACTGGAGCAGGCTCTGAGTGCCATTCCGTATGATAAGCTTGACATATCAGACGAAGTTAGAGAACAGGTAGAGCCTTATTCACCTGACCCACAATATAACGATTTTTCACTATGTATCAAATGATTAGAATATTATTTTCATTTTATCTCCAGGCTGAGCTTGTGAATTCTCAATTTAGGCGGGCCAAAGAACGGATAGGTGCACTTGATAATGACCTTTATGCAGATCTTATTTCTCTCTATTATCAGAATGACAACATTGACGTGGATCCTGCCATAATGGAGAGACTGACACAAAAATTGCGGCTCTTGACCATACAAGAGCTGAAAGAAGAATCTTTGGCTTTACAGGAGATGGTTGTTACTGGTGGAGATCCAGATAATAGCCTGGAAAATATGTGCAGGTTACTGAGGAGAATTAAGGATTTTGTGCAGAGCCACATCCCAGAAACAGCTGATACTGTAGCAGAGAATAATGTTACTTCTTGTGATGGTGATCTTCCATCACCCATGATCCCTGATGATTTTCGCTGCCCAATATCCTTGGAATTGATGAAAGACCCAGTCATAGTTGCCACTGGACAGGTGCGAATATCCTTCATTTTCACTTTGAATGTTTTCCTTCTTTTGTTGCTTTTTATTTTCCAACTTAATATAATCCAAATTTCATTTTCTATTTCACTTGTTTGGTCCTTCTTTCCCCTCAACCTCCTCCCTTTTCTTCCTCACTGGATACTCTTTAGAGTTTGTGCTTTTCTGTCCATTTTTTTCTTTTTTCCTGTTTTTCTTTTCTTGTTTTTTTCTTTATCCACACATTTGAATTTAAGAGTGTTGCTTAGGACGTTACAACTTTTTATATCTCCATCTAGTGTCTTTAAGTTTCTATATAAATTTTGGTCTCACAGATAATGACCAAATTATCTCAGGTTTGAAGTAGGAAATAATCAACCCCAATGGTTTTGCAGACATATGATCGGTCTTGCATACAGAAGTGGCTAGATTCTGGTCATGAAACATGTCCCAAGTCACACCAAACACTCCCTCACACTATTCTTACTCCAAATTATGCCCTTCGAAGCTTGATAACACAGTGGTGTGAGTCACACGGCATCGAACCTCCAAAGCGCCTCTCTGCAAGTGGCTCTGCTGACCGTGCAGCTATTGACGCTCTCATTTCTAAGCTTTCTTCAGCCGATTTGGATGATCAACGGGCTGCTGCTGGTGAACTTCGGCTTTTGGCAAAGCGAAATGCTGATAATCGCATCTGCATTGCCAATGCTGGGGCAATTCCTGTTCTTGTCCTTCTTCTTGCTTCATCCTCAGATCCCCGTACACAGGAGCACGCGGTAACTGCCTTACTAAACCTCTCAATATGTGAAAATAACAAGAAGTTAATCATGGCAACAGAAGGAGCCATTTCAGGAATTGTTGATGTGCTACGCAAAGGAAGCATGGAAGCAAGAGAAAATGCAGCAGCTACACTCTTCAGCTTGTCGGTTGTTGACGACAACAAGGTGATGATTGGTTGTACTCCAGGGGCAATCCCAGCATTGGTAGAGTTACTGAGAGAAGGGAGCCATAGAGGGAAAAAAGATGCAGCTACTGCTCTGTTCAATTTGTGTATGTTTCAGGGGAACAGGGGAAAAGCAGTGAGGGCTGGAGTGGTGGAGACGCTAATGGAAATGGTTATTGAAGGAGGGATGGTGGATGAAGCTATAGCAATTATGGCAATACTGGTGGGCCACCATGAGGGCAGGGCAGCAATAGGATCTGCGACAGGGGCAGTACATATTCTGGTGAATATAATAAGCAATGGATCGCCAAGAAATAAGGAAAATGCAGCGGCTGTGTTGCTGACACTTTGTTCAGGTGATGGTAACCGTCATTTGGCAGAAGCACGAGATATGGGAGCAATGGAGCCATTACTGGAGTTGGCATACAACGGAACGCCAAGGGCCAAGAGGAAGGCTACTGCATTGATAGAACATCTGACCAGGTTTGAGGAGGAGCAGCAGCAACAGCAGCGACAGATTCAAGACGAAGAACGGCAATGTGAGCAGCAAGAACAGCAGCAGCAGCAGCAGCAGCAGCAGCAGCAGCAGCTCGAACAGCTACACTAATTCTCATCACCATACAACCACTGTGGATATTTGATTCTTTGTGTCGTTTATTCCAATGTACGTAGTGGAGGTGGAAGATCATCTCTACTTCCATGTTAGTTTCTGTGATTTGTTGTTGATGTATCAGTAATTTTGTCTTCTTTTTCTTTGTTATATTTTTCTAATTCTGTCATAAAAGTATATAAAGGAAAGTGGTCTCTTATCTGTTATCCGTATTAATTGTTCAGATGGATAGCTGTTGCGGAGATCATCCAAATTGAATTGCTTAGGCCAGGAAGAGAGCCGCTTTTAAAGCTATTTCATCCTGGGAAACAGTTTTGAATATATAATAAATATGTATTACTTTATTTCCTTCTTTATTTTCCCATATTGAATATTCTCTTCATTAAAATAACTTTAAATTGTGGTGGATCTTTGCATCTATGCACTCGCCCTTTGCGTGCAATGATTTTTTGGTAGAATATGGGATTGAATTGGCGACGATGTTTATCAGCTGGCCAATCGGTTTTGTGAAGCCAAGTTAATAGCTATTGCGTAACGTTTTTCTGAAAAATAGCATATACCCCTTTAACCAATCCTCACGAGTCTTCCCCCAAATCCCATCAGCATAAATTCATAATGAGGGTTTCACATAGGTGAAACATTTAAAGGTAATTCCTACCACTTGTGAGCGGACTTGTGCACGATGTGTACACAGTGCCCTTAACGAAAGGCGCCGCCTTCTCAAATGGGCATCACAGATTTAGACACTGATGCAAGGGTACTAACTTCAAGAGGCATAACCTTATAGATGGATGCAACATGTACTTAAACTGGAAGGTTTGATTGATTTTATGTGTGCGCGTCTCCCTGTGGATATGTGTGTGTGTGCGTCTCTGTGTGTGTCTATATAGGATTTTGAGAAAGAGAAGGTTTTGATTAACAACAATTCCCACAATCGTTTGAAAACTGGAATGGGTGGGGAATTCAGGATTCAATCTATATGCAGCTTGTCACCCAGATCCAAGTGTAATGAATCAGATTTGGATGAATCCGGTTCCATGTGACCCAGATCCTTGTGTGTTGTCTATCCATTTCATTCATTTTGGTTTGGTATCTAGATTCGAATTTGGATCAGCTCGGATTTATTCAGTTCAATTGCGTTCTGATCATGGGATTTAATATGACAGAGAACAGAGACATAAACGTTGTTACGTCTTAAATTGATTCCGATCATGTTCTTGGGTATAATTAAGGACCAGTCCAAATTTGAGTTTTCTTGATATCTTGCATCACCAGATGCAAGATGACCTTGGTTGCAAGGTCATACAGTCTGGTCATGCGATGATAGGCCGAAAAGTAACACCCATAAGATTTGAATTGACGACCTAGGTTATATATCTCGTCTGCAGTCCAGAAAAGTAGCGCCCATGAGATTCGAATTGGCGACCGGACTACCAATAGCCTGTCAGTCTGATCAACTACATTATGCCTCTTGGGGCTGTTGTGAGGCTATTTTGGGTTAGGAGAGAAAAAAATCTTCTACAAATGGCATGGAATATATAGGAGGCATACTATTATATATGGTAAAGTGATCCTTCATTTCTTATTAATCCAATCGGAAGTTCAGATCAGGATTTTCTTTTTGAGAATAATCGGATCCATTTCAACCTTATTATATTTGCATCAACACGCTGTTTGTTTCATGATCGGAATGCATTTGGGTCTAAATCCAGTTCCGTATTTTCACATTTTTTAAACAAAACAAAGTTTTGTAGATCGGTCTTATATGAAGACAAAATGTTCAGATCCAAACTGATGAATCTTTGATTGCCCTGTTTCACCATGTCTTCGGAAAACTGGAGTCCTTCAAGTTTGGCCCATATATTCCATCAGCAAGCTAACCAGATTGTAGTAAGATTCTTTACTTAAGTCATCAGGATGATTTTGGCTTGAGTTACGTTGTTCAAGAGGAGCATCAATGGCCAGCGATGGCATGCAGTTGGCAGCTGTTCTTTTAGCGCGTATGCCAATCAGCTTTACATCGTGACCAGCAGCATCCGACAACAAGAGCTGAAAAGAGAAGAAGAAGACGACAATGGTGAACCAAAAGAAAGCAAAAAAGTAGACGAGGGTAGGACAAGAGGAAAAGGAAACAAGGAACGAATGTGAAAGTAAAGCAGATATCAAAAGTGGGTCTAAGAAGCTTTTGCTTTAAAGACTTGATAGAGAAAGCCTTGAGGTGAAATGCGAGCGCCTAAGAGAGAGACAGAGACAGAGAAAGGCAGAAGCTCTAACATGGCCGTTCTTGTCAAATTCTGGTGTATTGATTTTGATCTAATTCAAAAGATTGTGATCGACTGCAATTCCTGATTTTATTCAGAAATCGGTTCTTACAACATTCAAACACACCTGACAAATGCACCAACATGGGTTTTTAAGTTTGGGAGATATCACTAAAAAACATGAATTGAAAACGGTAACGTTGTAGACAGGAAGAGTGATCAGTCTGCTCCTTCTTCTTTTGATTAACTTTTTGTTGTGATTTACAATGCTGGTCAAACTTCAGAAGGGGCTCTTGCAAAGGCCCTTTGGATTGTTCGGCATATTCCGAGCACATGGCGAAAGTCTCGTTCTGTGTCTCTGTCTTTCCTTTTCTCAATTGGAATTTGACCAACAATGAGAGTCCTCTCGCTCGACTCGCCCACTCGGTTACTGATCAACTCCACTCATTAGTTTGGCTGTAGAAAGAAAAGAAACGAACACCATAAATATATATAACGATGGTGTCTCTGCCTATGTAGAATCACCCGATGATAGCCATCCTACACATTGTAATGAACTATTGAGACAAAAACTAGAAAAAAAACGAGAACTAGTAATAGCAGATAATAACAAAAATGCTTATCACATCTTTTTCTTTAATTTTCTCTTAACCATTCATCATAAAGCGACTCTTGATGGGTAGAATTACCATTCAATTTTCTTTTATATATATATATATATATATATATACCACTATTCTCAACCACATTGAGCGTTCTTCTTAAAAATCCACCCATATAAATACATGAAAATTCAATATCCAAATTCGTTGGATCGAAAGAAACATGCGATGTATAAATAAGATTTTATAAAAATTAAAAAATTAATGGCCTTAGTTAAGCATCTTATTTCCGTTACTGGTTTTCAAATATACAATATTGTGCATCCATATATGCGGTTGGATTTTATAACAAGAAAAAAAATATTAAATACTGGAAGTCGGACATTGCAGAATATATCTTGGGTGACTAATTTAATGACTATATATATAATGATTTTCTAAATATTTGACAACATATATGAGTGAAAAATACTTGAAAATGAAAAAATCTTGAAAATCTGATGTCCGGAATAAATTTTGTAATTAGCTTCGAAAGCAAAGATTGTTAATCTTAAAGCTCTTATAATTAAAACCCCACCTATACGTCGAATGTAGATTATATATATATATAGGTATATGTATATGGTTTTATATTAATTTCATCAATAAGATCAGATTAATCATCGCAGTGTTCTGCGTGTGCATGCATGAAAACGCATTCAAATTAATGGTGCGAAGCGAGTTAGATCTGGTACCACCCAACACATTTAATCGCAAGTCTGAATCCTCACTTCACTGGCACAAAAGATAAAACCGCGGCAATCTTCAATTACCTGACCTCGTTCATTTGCAATGCACTCTGATAAGAAAATGAATGGTGTATGGATTTTTCTACTAGTTTTCAACTGAAAGAGTAAAGTAGCTTTTGATCATTTTAACCGAAACAGGGAAGAGGAAGCATCAGTGAGCTGTAAAGGCTGATGAATGATCGGCCAACAGCGGTGATCGACATGAGGGACAGCCATGATTCAGCAAAAAAGGTGAGCTCGGTCTGCGCTTCCGCCTGCGAGGCTGTGAGACCGAGTTAAACTAAAGACGATCCGGGCATATGATTGAAGATGTAGGGGAACTTCTGATTCATGATAGTATATATACAAATTAAACCTCCACATTTATGAATTTAATATTATCCATGTTTGCATGAAATTATGTAAGTAAAACCTTCGTATCTATGAATTTAAGATCGTTACCTCCCATACCCACTTTGACTAGAGAGAAGAGAGAGAGAGAGAGGGTGTACATAAATTTCTCAAACCTGTGAAGTTTTTTTATAAAAGTTACTCTCAAACTTTTTTCATAACTGTTTAAGAATCTTATTTATCTATATTTATATTGTGCACTATAGCTAGTTTGGAGACCATATTTAGCGTGTGCAGTGGAAAAGAGAACAAGACATCTCACTAAGATTCTTGGAGAATCAATTATTAGTATCCCGATCTACCATTCTTTAAAAAAAAAAAAACCCCTAAAACACGAAACGAACATCAAATTCTCGATGATCGCTATATATAGTGCTGATCTACATAACAACGTGAATATAAAAATTTAACTAAATGCTTACAAAATTATGTTTTTGGCCGCACTCCAAATAAAAAAATACTTATAAGATCCCTCATGCCTCAAATTTCGCCCAGCCTGTAGCAAGTCGAAGGAGGCGCCCACATTTGTAGATGGTGTAGGTTAGTCTACCGAATGACACAGGTGCTATACACTGCAATCTCCATCAATTCAGACACCAAAGAATCCAAGAGAATCTACCTGCAGGTGACAAATGCATCCAAGAAATTCCCGGATGCCAACTCCCAGAGATCGAGAGAGAGGGAGAGCTAGGAAACTGCAGGAAACAGAGAAACATCCACAGTCACCCACTGTTCAGGAACATAATTGTCGGCTGTTCATGGAGTTAACGTGAAGCACACACTTCCTTTAAACGTGCTCCGATACACACAAGCACACACAGATGCGTAGATCGCTCTCTGTTGCTTTTCTTTTTTCTTCAAGTGTTCTCTCTTCTTCTTGTGCGCCTTTCTCTTTTCTTGTCACAGAAACAGAGAACAGGGAAATCCTTTTGCATCGACCTGTTGTTGGTGCTGCAGTAGTTGGTGCTTGATGGAAGCATCTTTTCTTTTCTGGGGCTTCGAGATTCAGAAAAGCAGGTCGGGGTGGTACTACTGGCTCCTACGTCCAACGCCATAGCCAGAGAGCTCCGCCCTTCCTTGAGATCCCCAACGCCTCTCATTCACGTAAGAATATTTTCTTTCTTTCCTTTCCTGCCCGCACTTTCATACATTCTTTGAATACGATCAAATGGTTCCTTTTTTTCCTCCCTTCTTTCTTCTCTTTCATCAAATACGGTAGAGCATTGAAAATAACGCCTTTTCTTGGATGTTGTTGTAGACAGACTCCTGTAATTGGAATTCTTTTTTAAAAACTTTTTGCTTTTATTAGGGTTTTAATAAAACTACATCGTAGCTGTTGCTTCCCTAAGGAACTGTACAATTTTGTACCCAGTTCGTTTTCTTAATAAT
The DNA here is from genome assembly GCF_008831285.2 of Nymphaea colorata. NCBI lineage: Eukaryota > Viridiplantae > Streptophyta > Magnoliopsida > Nymphaeales > Nymphaeaceae > Nymphaea > Nymphaea colorata. The sequence continues at coordinate 596,466 of NC_045143.1, read as the reverse complement.
TAGTTTTAAGGTGCAACTTTACCCATCTTTTTGCTTCTGTAAAGGGATTCATCTTCAAATTCCATACTGCCCAAGATTGAATTTTCATGTCGTTAAACGGATAATCCATGTACCGAAACAATTTTGATATCGAAACTCGTGAATGTTTTTAATTAAACATTCATGATTTTTTATTTCTTATAGTCTTTTTAGGGGGGCAACTGCGACCTCCGTCACATCACCTGATATCGTTGAGCGATGCGAGAAAGATTTGAAGACAAACTTGAATGGACTACCTTCTCTCTCTCTCTAAAAGTACGAGCTCCACGGCTACCGGCGACGCAAAATTCTCAGCCAAAGTATAGAGATTCATGTTGCAGGCACAGCTACGATTTGATTAGCAACGGAGTTTGGTTCATTAATGCCCGGTACGTTTAGATTGAATTCAGGACACTTCTTTAAGAATCGATCGTCTCCTTTTTTCATGAGCATTACCATCTCTTGACTGGTAAACAGATGTACACATGCAGGATCCAAGAATCATTTTCCATCAATTCAAACTGAACCACCTTCAACTTGAGCATCTTTAAACTAAACTCTTCAACAAAGCAAACTGTGCTACTAAAGAGACAGACAGATAGCTCGCCGAGAAGTAATTAGAGTTCTGTTGGTTCATAGAAAACGCAGAAATGAGCATATGGGTCTCTTCAAATACATCTCGATATACGCTTCCTATACCAGATAAAAAACGCAGGAAAAAAGTCGAGTATAGTTAAAATGCTATTTCCAAGGCATGCGGCGACTATACTGAAGTAGGAGGTACGGTGGCCAGGAATGTTGAATGATATATTCATATTAGTTTCAGCTCCAACCATAACCAACTTGATCGGCTACGAACTTGGAGTCAGACTAATCAGATATGAAGTTCTAAAACCCAATCAGGATTCGACCGAGAGGCATAATTTTTTTTTTTTAAAAAAAAAAGCTAACGTTTGCATGTAATTGGTTCAAACCCTTGTTGGATCTAGACCCAGTTTTAAATTGATCATATAACATAAACCAAATAACGAGTCCCCAGACAGATGATCCTATTCTCTTTACCAGATTCAACGTCTAAACAGGTCGTCAGCTTTAAGATTGGCAACGGATATTTACAACCGGATGAACATCCCTGATGGCGGTGCATGGTAATGTCGTTTGCGATCTTAAATCATTGACATCATTATTGTTTTCAATGTATCCGGGTATTTAGAGGCCTTCAAAACCTATAGGTCCTATTGATCAACAAGAGAGCCGAAGCTATCATCATTGTGGGCTCGAGACCTACTTTGGGCAGTGACAGAGCCAAGATTTTTTTATTTGTGCGGCACTTTCATTGGTGACACAACTTTGGTGTGGACATTGCATAAAATTTTAGAATGTAAAGTTAACACAATATAGTGAAATTTTTTATAGACTGACACAATATAATGAAGTTAACACAACTGTAGCAGTGGCCTAAAACAGTGAACAAGTAACTCCGCTACTAGCTTTGGGTTATTCTGTTATATCGGTCGCATGAGTTGACACCTTGACTGCTCAAAACAAGATTGACGGCCAACCAACCTCCATCTCATCCATTGCGCAGAAATGGCTACAATTTGATAGGTCTTTTTAAGGTTTTTAATTATTCAAAATGAGGTTAAGAGTTCAACAGCATCATATCGATAGAGCGTCTCCTATATGACCCGATCCGAGCCTCAGCCTAACCCTAGTTTGTCTCTATTGAAGAAATGCATAAATAATTAAAAAGGGGTTCATTGATATGGACCCAACATCTTAGGCTGATACCCTGGAAGCGGGTCCAGCCATCAAGTGCCGAATTGCACTTTTCTAGGCAAAAAGCCGCAGCTTCGGATCCCACCATGTTCACCTTGTTCCCATAAATTAAAATCCCACCCTTGCGATCTCGTTCAACATTATTGGCATTTTTAACTTGCTTAAATTTTACTACGTGATTACTTGTGTTTATTGGTTTATTATCGTGGAGCGATCTAAATGCTTGTTCAGCCCCTCCTCGACAGAGCAGAATCTGATCAAGTGAAAAAATTTGAATGTGATTTCAATCTGATTATACTTCTTCTACATACCTCTTAATCATGTATATAATATGCTAGAGCCAAACTAAAAACTTCTGATCTGTCTGATCAGTGCTATTAAGTCTGTCAGTCTGATCTGTCTGATTTCAATCTGATTATACTTCTTGTACATATTAGGCCAAATAATGCACGATTTTCCACCACTCAGGTCTCATAAATTAAGATCATCCAAGCACAAAATATTTACTTTTGCTTCAGCTCATTCATGTGTTCAGTCCTTACCTTCAGCCGAATGAGGAACTGGGAGAGATCTACCCAATAATTTATATAAATTAAGATCATAAACCAACCCATCAAAGTATTTGAACACATTGGTGCTTTGTATTCTTGACTCACATGAACAAGGTGGGAATCAAGTGGCTTTAAGTTCTGCATCTGTCATACGATTTTAGAATGGCTGGTTGGGTCTTCTAATTCTGGGAGAAGGGAGACTCATTGTCCAGAACCAGAGAGTGGAAAATCCTTCATTGTCCAGAACCAAAGAGCCGACAATCCTACACAACCAACGGCAAAAGAAAGGAAGGATGTGCTCGCAGAGGTATCTTTCCTCACATTTTAGGGAAACAAAATTATGCATATGCTTTAAATAATTCTAACTAAGCATATATAGAAGTTCTAAAAAATGTTATTCGGTCCATGTATAAATTCTCAAAATCTACTTATGTCACTGCACCCAACCCTTTGCCCCTTTAAGATAAAGAGCTTGTTTAGGTGCCTCACCTGATAGTGCCACCTCTACATGAGGTTGACACCCCTTACACTCAAAATAGATACTGATCTTCACCTGCCAACCCCTTGAAGAACAGTTGGCTCTCTGATTGATTATATTATATAGATAAGGCTGCAGGTGGGTTGGATTTGACTAGTCTTGTCATTTTTTGCTACAGCGTGTTTATCTATCGTAGCCAAATTGTACCCAAACAGTCTTAAACTGCATTCCAATCGTGTTCCATATCTTAGTTATAGGGAGAGAATTGATCCTTTGTTTTAGGGAAGAGTCCCATCGTCTAGGCGAGCATTCATTATTGTATGTCAGCACGTAGCATCATGCTTTTCTCTTTATTCTCCTAAAGATGAGCATCATAAAACAGCAGTTTCGACCATGAAAGAGACTCGGTTGACGGCACTTATGGTGAAGGTTGAGCACGATATGATGCAGAACTAGTATTACTTGACTCGCAGCCAATATTCTTCTGTTTATATATACCGCAACTTCTCCAATCTCGATAACTTCACTTCTATTTTATCTATTTCTTCATCTTTTGAATTACATTTGATAAAACATAAAAAAATAAAAGCTAGTTATTAGAATTGGTGGTATCAGAATCTATAGTTTCCACAAGATTTTGATGAAAGGGTACATTTATTTGGTTAGAATAAGGAGGAACCTGCTCAACAGGACTCGAAAATGAGATCACAAAATAACAAACAAAATGTATATATACATACATACTCAGTACCTTGGCATGTGCATCATAAAGTGGTATCTCTTGTGTATTCAAGTGTGAGACTCTCTCTCTTGCTACATAAGAGTATGAGAATCTCCCTCTCTCTCTCTAGAAAAGAGGAAAGAGTGTCTGTGTTGTGGAAAGAGAAAGAAAGCTGAAGGGTCGGATCGGAACAGTTCACGCCGATCCACGTGAAGGAGCATCGTGTAGAATTCTGGGCTCCTCTTACTTTGACGGTCGTACCAACCAACTCTCCCTCTCTGTATCTTTCCGACCACTCTGATCCATTCATCCATATATATATATATATATATAACTCCATTATCCTTCAACTCTCTGCCTTCCTTTCTTTTCTCTCCTTCTAACCGAATCAGACATTCGCCACCCTCTGGTCATCTTTTGACCTGATAAGCAAATTACCAAAATGTCTCCAAGCCTGCAACCCCAAACCCAAGACTAATTCACTTAACTTTCCACTAATGATCTATATATTAACCACTTCACTCACTTTTTCTTTCTCCAACGCAAATCTCTCTCTCTCTCTCTCTCTTTTTTCCGGGTCGCCGGGTAATACTGACAAAGACCAAGAAGATGATATACCCATTTCGATCGGTACACTGCCATGGCGTCTATATCGTCTTACAGAAGCATGTCGCATGCAGCATTTCTAAAGATTAGTAGCAAATATTCAGCATAAAGATGATCAATGGATGAAAGCAGTACTCCCACAATGATGAAATGAAAATTACTACATTTTCCGACAGACAGACGAACACGATGATGCCGTTAATGGAATATACAAACTATAAATATTAGATATTTTACGATCCTCTTGATTTATTAACGACGCATTTCCGTGTCTTCAAACCCCACCAACATTTTCTGTAGATCTTTGAAAAACCTCTTCGTACAGTTGGTCTTGCTTAACTTTGGCGTTGGTTGGTGATGGTTAGACAGTTCGTTATCAGTGGAGGGAGGGCGGAGAGGCGGGGGTGGCAGACGGGGACCTCCATCCACCACCGCCACCAGCAGCAGCAGGAGCAGTAGATAACAGGAGGCAGAAGCAGCGGCAGGATGAGCAGGAGCAGCAGAGCGAGAGATGCTGCTTTTTTACTTTATTCTCTTCTCTCTACTAATCTGTCTTGGGGACTGCGAAAAAGTTATGCACACCCACCCTCCCCCCCTCACATGAAACGAGAGAAAAGCAACGCAGAGAGATAGAGAGGGCGAAGAGGCAGCTCAAAAACTGTCCAAAGTTAAGAAAGAAAAAAGAGGCAGAGGCACATCGCATCCAAGACCAAGATTTCCCCATCTCTCTTTCCTCCCATACGTCTATTGTTGTTTAGCCTGGTCAGTATTCTTATTACTATTTTATTTATCATCTCTCTCTCTCTCTCTCTCTCTCTCTCTACAAACACATGCGCATTTATCCGCTTATAGACAAATACAAAAAATTGGCTTATGATTCTGCACTGCTTCTCATCTCTCTCAGAGTTGCAGACACAAACAAACACGCAGAAGAGACACACATTCGATCACATCACACGCTTGCGCCAGCCTTCGCCACGGGGGGTTTTTCCTCAGAAATGACATTTCACTCAACATGGCCGTGCAAAATCGTATGAAAATTTCACACTCTTTCTCTTTCTACCAACAGAAAGTTTCATGCACGAATAACTTCTCCCCTAAACAGATGAAAATGTGCAAGCAACGCTTGCGGTTCCCGAAGTACGGCACTTATAGAACATTTATATAAGGACCAATATCTATAACTGCGTTTATCTTTCTGTTCGACACACCATCTCTTATTCCTACCGCAGAAAGATCCAACACTACGTTCAGTCATGTCTACATTGTAAGCCGACCTGAAACAATTATCTCCTGAGACGTGCATTCGCCAGGTCTCAGTAGTTTCCATCTGGTATTCTACTGTTCTAATCAAATTAGTAATGCTACAAACCACTGAGGAGGGGAAGAAGAAGGAAAGAAAATGTTTTCACTATGTGATTAAAACCAATACTAAAGGAAAGAAAGAAAAAACTTGACTAACATATAATCTGTTACATGCTTGTATTCATTTTCTCCTGGATCTCAGTATCTAACAGAGCTTGAACAAACCCCCCCCCCCCTTCCTTTTTTTTTCCTCCTCTTTCTCCCCCACCAAAAAAAGAGAAAAAAGAAGCATTTCTACTCTACACTCCCAACAATAAAAGGAATTGAAGTACCACAAGTTTCTTAGTTTCAACAACATTGTGACCTGAAACATAATCCCCACTGCTAAAACCTACACCATTGAATGGAATTTTCAGAGGAAAACTTCGAGTGTTACTTTCTATAATTCAGTAAATTCAAATTTTACCCGTCAGGTTATCATCACAAGAGCGAGCTCGTGGTTGAGGGAAAACTGGAGAGATCACCCCATGCGTTTCCACCCCAATATGTGAGATTCTGTGGCTGATTATCTTCCATCTTAACTGGGGTACCGCCATTACCGAGGTGGCTTGGTGGCTTGTTTCTCAGTTGCGTTGCTGCCGCGGCTGCCGTAGTAAGATACTGCTGTTCTACCAGTCCTTCCCCATCAAAAGGTAGCAACAACTGTGGCTCCACGAGGGCCAAATTATCGGGTCGCGGGAAGGCGGTCGGAAAATGCTGCTGAATCCTCCATTGGCTTAGGCTGCTGCTTTCTGGATGATCATTTGCCGCCACGAAATCCAGGCCCAGTGAGTTTCCGGCACCGGAAGTTACCAGATCCCGACTGGGGAAGGCTAAACCGATGTCAGTTCCAGTACTGCCGTAGTCCGAAAAGCCGTGAAGGGTGGGAAGGAAAGAAAGCACGGACGGTGGAGCTGGGTTGTGATCAAGCCCAAATATCTCGCCGGTGCAGTTGCCGGAGGACATCACCGTTGCACCGCCGGAGCTGCCAGCGCTGCCAGTCTCGAGAGCTTGAGACCGGCTGCTGTTGTTGCTGTTGCTGTTGTTGCTGCTGCTGTTCTTGTTCCTCTTGTTCCTCCGGCACCCGCCGCCAACCGGAACGTTCCTCAGGGCGCCACCTTTGGTCCAGTATCGGCGGCAAGTTTTGCAGAAGTGGCGTGGCTGAGAGAGGCTATAATTATTGTAGTAGCAGAATTTGGTGTTTGTGGATTCGCAGCGAGGGCATTTGAGGGCAATATCCGGTGGCTGAACTTTTGCAAGTCGGGCTCGTTCCGCCATAAGTATCGGCCTCGCGGAACCTCCCGAACTAGCAGCTGTGCTTGTCGGCATCATCTCTGAAGGCAGCGGATGAAGGATCGGCATCGGAGGATTGTCAGCCGACGATCCGGTGACAGTACCACCACCGCCAGCACCAGGAGCACCACCTACTCCACCCGCAGCTGCACCGCCGCCACCACCACTGCCTGCTCGCGGATGATCCTGATGAAATTCAAGAGAAAGCATTCAAAAACCCTGAAGTTCAGTGGTATATTCAAGAGGAGATCAAAAGGGTATCATTTCTTTCTCTCTCTCGTTTGGTCTCTCCATCTTTCTCAAAGAGGGATATCGAATTTCTTACCTGCTGCCAATTGGGTGGATCTAAATAAACTGGAATTCCAGTAAAAACCATCGTTGTTGTTTCTCTTTTCTCTTTCTCTTTTTCTTTCCTTTCCCTTCTTTTTTCTTCCTCTTCCTTTCTCCTCCTTTGTTTGCTGTTAATGGAGAAATGACTCACCAGAATAATACTGGAGGACTTGCAGATGCAGAGAGAGAGTCAGAAAGAGAGAGAGAGAGAGAGAGAGAGAGAGGGAGGGAGATTTTCTGTCTACGGAAGAGAATTTTGGAGTTACTTCGCCATTAAGCTTCTGATACAGAAGTGTTTGAGGAAAAAGGGAGGGTAGGCTTATGCATGGAGAGAGAGAGAGAGAGAGAGAGAGAGAATTGAAAAAGATAAAGGAAGCCTTGTCCACAGAAACCCTAACGATTAATATAAATTTTGTCTGCAGAAACACATTTTATTTGCACAAGCAACAAACAATAGAAAAAGGAAAAGGTGGTGCTGGTGGAGGGAGAGGGGGCCACCTGCTCTTCCATCCTTGTCTCCGGTTGCTATTCCGGCGTATGCCCGCCGGGACAATCACAGCGGCCACGACACCATGATTCGCTCGGAGCTACTTGCCCATCAAGAGTGAACAATCTCCACACCATCTTTTTCCTTTCCTTATTGCCAACTCACACCACATTGTGGGAACTTCACACTACAGATTGTAATAACTTCTTGCTTGGATCATATATGTTGCTCCTAAATGCTCGACATAAACATTCGGTTGTATAACTGTGGCGCCCCGGTCATGATAGGTAGACGGCAACCGGATTGTGGTGATTCTGGAGACGTATCGCTTCACGGATATGGTTTCATTTATGAACTTAAGTGAACGCGTTACTAGCAACGCCGGTGTCATATCTTCGGTTAGATATACACGGCGATAAATACCGGCGACAATTTCCGAAAACTTTGCCGAAAGTTTTTAGCCAAACATTTATGAATTTTTAGGCGGCTACTGTGTGTGCATATATATATATATATATATATATATATATATATATATATATATATATATATATATATATATATATATATATGTTACCGATTTAAACGCTCAGCTAGATCGGTTAATAATCCACAAGAAAATTATTGTATACATTTTATAAAATAAAACAGAAAGGAATAAAACAACTAATCAATTAAAAGTATTTTCAAATGATTAAAAACATGAGTAATATGGCGTGTTATTTCCACATGGATCGATAAATCGAACCGACTGGCCACCAGCTCGGTCTCAATGAGCCGGTTAATAAATATTTGATAACGTATCTGAACATTCAATAAAGAGAGAAATAGGCTGACTAGCTTTCAAGTTTCCACTAGAGAATGGATTTCCAGTGGAAGTAAAACAAAAGGAAGTAAAAAATAGGAATGTGTTAAAATCTACACACACACACTATATATATATATATATATATATATATATATCCATGGATTCTAAGCATATCAGACCATGGAGATTAAATGGGAAATATGGAGGCCAAGCTTTTCAATTTCTTAGTCATCCATCTTTCAAATATCAAGAGCTGATATGATTCCTTATGAGTCTGGTACCTAACTATCAATTTCTCATATACACACGCCTTACATACACAACCCCCAAGCAACTGTATATAATACTGAGGGAACAATGTTTTCAACAAATCCATTTCCTTTAATATGTCATGATTCTTTAGGATCCTTAGTTTTTTGTGGGTAATTAATCATATTTCTATATTTATTTTTCTCTTCCTTTAGTGAATGTATCATATACCGAGTAATCCTTTTATTTTTTTTGGCTTAGTGGCACGCACTGATATCGACGATATCTTAGAAAAAGTTGGTTTTCCGTATTATTCCTTCTTTAATTATCTGGTTTAGTTAAAGTTGTACTGATAATGTGCTGGTAAAGATGGGGAGGAAGAACAAGGACCACAATCTGCAGCAAAACACGCCGTCGTTTTTCCACCTAGTGAACACTTTCTTCTTCCTTCCGGAAATGAGGAAATTGAATCAAAATCTAGATTTTCAAAACCTCTTTGTATTTGTTGGACTTGGGTTTATGTTTTAGGAAATAAATTTCTCAGTTTAATAGAAATGAAAGATACAAAACAGAATCATTGAAAAAGAAGAAGCCAACGGTTTTTTTTCAGTTTTGAAACTTTTTTCCACCTCTTGCGGTGGGACGAAATTTCAGAACAAGAAGTTTATGAGAGCCGACTTAAAATAAGTTATTTCATCCCAAGTTTGATGGGCAATAATTTAAAAAAATAAATTAAATTTTATTTCTAATATTTCCTGCCGATCAATCAAACGTGCCCTCAATGATCTTGAAGGAAAGCCACTTCTTGGGAGGAGTGTATAACATTTTAGCATCGTTATCTAGAAGGGGTTGGTGCAATGAATAGGATGAAAACTGGCGGCCAGTTTTCTTGTCAAACTCTCATGACATCAATTCTTTGTGTTGCAAAAAAAATGCACTAATATGCAAGTTGAAGCATAGTAAAAGCATACACCAGAACACAAAAAGCATTAATCATGAACCCTAGAAACATGGAGGAAATGGAAGAGGCTTCGGCCTTTACTAGAGTGGTGGAATTAGCCTACCGCTCACCCAAAAGAACCTCCTTCAAGAAGTTTTGCCCAGAGAAATCGAATTCTAGCTGACTGCTACCTAACTTCAAATCTGATAAATACCTTTTAAGACAAAGTTTACCTTTAAGATAACTAGATAAATGTCAATTGCTAGGATATTCTGTGGCATTATTATTAAAAAGCAATGCATATCCAGATTAGATATCTTGTTCTGGAATATGGAAGCATCAGGTATATATTGAAAGATGTAGATGTGGCTCAGTGTACAAATTGGACTTTACACCTTACCGTGATGTTAAAAGCATGGCATTTTAAGGGCCCAATGGAGCTCAACTTGCAGCAGTGGGACGGATCTCAGGTTCAATATAAATACAGGGAACTATTGTGTTGTGGCTAAATTATCACCTTTAAAACGTAATATTGAATGTGATGGGCCATAGAGACAGGGAGTCCCCATTGTGAAACGCATCCAAGCGGGTCACATTACTTGGCCCAGATCTCATCTCTCCCTACTTATGTACGTGTCTTTGATAGCCTTGGATCTCAATGCATCGAATTCTCTTTTATGTGGGACTCACATCATAAATAAACATCTGATTTCACCCACTAAGTAAAAAAAAAAAAAAGACTTGTGATCTTCAGTATATGACCAAAACTCATATTTGAGGTTGGATGGGAGCGGGGTCCTTAAATCCTCGGATATGTGATTCTCATAAGCGACTTCAAATCACCTCGGATCTGAGATTGGCGGTAGATACCCAACCCCTCGAATTTTTTATCTAGTTGGACTTGGATTTGGAATGCATGTTGAAAGGAGCAGAGGGTAGCACTATATCTCTAGTGCCAAGTTAGATGCAAGTTCAGATGGATTGAATTCAATAAGGGGGCAAGTCAGAGCCCCCTATAAGGACAAAAAGGTAAAAGGGCAAAAAAAAAAGTGTTTTTCAAATGACAAATGTGTCCTTGAGAAAATGAAGAATGCCGTAAATAGAAAAGGCAACCTGCCTCGTCGTAGGTGGGTCCTTTGGACATCGGATCGACTTTACACGACGAGTCAAGTGCTTCTAGTTGGTCCAACACATGATGCTTGTATTCATGTCATTTTGTAGATTTGATACAATTGCATATTCTGGATAAGCAAGAGGAGTATTTCATCATACCGCTTAGAGAAGAGCCAAAGCTTCCACCCGACCACTCCTCCTCCTATCATATAGAGGTGGCTTTCGATACTTTAAAGTGTCGTTCTTGTCATACTTCAACTTTCATGTTAATAGCCTCCCTTTTTTCTCTTCTTTCCTTTTCTTTTGAGGCACAAGGGGTTGACACCCTAGGGTTTCAAAACAGAAACTGGTCGCTTATATAGAGTTGATGCTTGGAGGATCACAATTTCTATTCGGAGGAAGAATTGAAAATAGAATTCAAACTGGATAATAAATCGGATTAGCCATGCTCTACTGGACATGAATACTCCACTTCATATGCTCAGCTGGACATTGGTTTGGACATGGACCATATTACAAACCACACAACCAAATTCCTAGCTACCCAAAAAAGGTATTGGTTCTCCAAAAAAAAATAATAAGGCAGTATTATATATATATATATATATATATATATATATATATATATATATATATATATATATATATATATATATATATATATTCATGGTGAGCGTCCACGTAGTAAGTAGAAGTTTAAAAGTTTGACGAATGGTGGTGGGAAAGAGATGGGGAATCTGGTAAGAGTTGATGATGAGTGGTAGTACTGATGAACAGGGAGTCGGCGGCGGGCAGCAGGTTGGCATGGGAAGGACGAAACTCCAAAGCCAAAACCAGGTAGGTCCCCGTCCCCGTCCTTCCTCCCTTACAGATCTCTTGCTCCATGGCGTCGATTAATGGGCCTACTGATCAGAAGCATCCACATGTTAGGGAGGTCCATCTGGTGGTCCGGCCGGTTAGATCACTCCCTCTCGTTCTCTGCCTGGAGGACTGCATGTGATTGCTTTTATGCATGAATTCTCCTGCCTCGACATGTGCTTGCTTGCCCCCAACAACCCAAGGACGCCAACCACTCTCTCTATCACTTTCCCCCTCCTCTCTCTCTCTCTCTCTCTCTCGCTTTCCCTCGATCCATCATCAACCCCCTCACACATGCAACCCATGATGCACTGTGTGTGAAGAGCCAGATGAATGTCTGACTTTTGTTTGTATATATATATATGTATATATATTCATTGTCTTGAACTTAGACTACTCATGTCATCTCAGTGGGTTTTAAATATCACGTCTATCAAGTTATATGCATTTGTGTGGCTATAACTTGACAATTTTTTTGCAATTGTGCTCAACGAGAAGCATCCTCCTTATTGCTTGGCAATATGAATAGTTTGTTCGTGTTTCATGAACCTACCTCAATCTGTGAATCAGGTTCTTTAAATAGTAGTAACACACTTTGGTTGTCCTCAAATGGAGTAAGTCGTTTACCCATTTTTGAGAGAACTGCAATGTGAGATAAGGATCTCATATCCATGAATATAAAGTCTGGCGCCCCCTTCGATCCAACCCTAGATATGTGTGGTTGTTGCTGCTTAAAGGTAGACCAAAAAACCACAATGCCCAAATTCGCTATTCTTTTAAACCGTGGATCCCACAAAGTGTAGATCAGATCAGCCTAAAGGTCAGAATTCATTAAGAAAAGTTTAATCTGGGGAAAAAGTCTCTGATATATATATGCATTTGAACTCTAAGAAGAAAGAAGAACACATGCAGCTGGTAGAGAGTGCAACCTTTTGGAGGAGACTGGTCACTGAGGGAAAAGGGAGAAGATTCACTAGGAAAAGCATGAGGAATAACCACTCTACATTCTATTAGAGCAGCCTTATTGCATGTATGTACCAAATGAAACATCTGCTAAACATGATCTACATGTTATGAACAAGGGATCCACCACACACCTGCTTCATTGGGTCTGCTTAATTAAGCTAGGATGCAAGGTTCTTCTACTAAAGTTGATTCAAGCGAGTCAGCCACGCGGTTTCTGCCACTTGGAAGATGACCCATACGACAGAGTGCCGGCCTCGCGTCCTCGATCCCAGGTGCTTCGCTGACATTTGGCCGAATTGAATAATTAAAAAAACAAAATTCATACATCTATAGACCTATACCTTTACCTAAAATAACAAAAAAAAATGTAAACATGGATGAGTCTTCACAAGCTAAGTACTATAAAAAAAAAAATGCGCACTAAGGTATAGACAAGAACCAATGCGCAACAACATGGGCATGTCGATTTCAAAAGGTCATAGTGTATAAATTTATGTTATATCTTGTTTAAGCTTATAATAACGTGTTTATTACTGCAATTATTCACTACTTAGTAGTTCAAAGTCGGTCTAACGTAATCATCACATGGTATCTTGTAGACTTTAGTTGACCAACCAAATTCATTAATACTAAATTAAGTGGGTCCAACCCGCTCTAGTCAAATAAATCTTCAGTTGTTTCCACTAGGAGGGGCGAACCAACCAAGAACCACAAATTATTAACGGGTCAAGAGGCAAATTACGAGGTCAATCATTTTTGGTACTGGATCGACCGACATGGATCGTATCAATTACAAATGAATACTACCTTCTCCATTCAGTGAATTCGTCTTTTTTTTATATAATTAATTAAAATGGATCCATGACAAACTGATTCGATTAAACCGTTGCGGATCCGGTTGAAGGGATTTGGATCCGGGTTTGGATCAAACCGGGAAACTGAAGGGGGGCCCAATGGAGGATTTTTTTTTTTATTTTTTTGCCGTCATCAGATGCTCTTGGTCGGCGAACCCTCTCTCTCCTAGTGCCACGTAGGCGGAGTGGGACCCACGCGGTGGGAGGGTGTGGGTCCGCCTCGAGGGAAAGAAAAGCAACCACGCCTTGCCTTTTCCCTTTCATTCTTCTTTCCGCCTTCCTCCATTATTGTTTCAATTTTGGACAACCGGGAAAGGGACACAGGTGGTGGGCCCGTAAATACCCCGGCCATGTCGGGGCCTTTCGGTAATTTTATTTAGCGACTTTGAGGTTTTGGATCATGAATTTCTTAAGGAAAGTGGTACACGAGTATATGGCTTTATTTTTTATTTTTTACCAAATAAATATTCTGATTTTTCAGCATTAAATTGTTTTTATTATAAAACTAGTTTATGATTACCTTAAATTAGGGGTGAACAACGAGACGAGCTTGACTCGTTAAAGCCGAGTCAAGCTCAAGTTTATGAGTCAACTCGTTCAAATAATTGAGTTGAGTTCAAACTCAACACATAACTGTCGAGTCGAGCACGAGCCTTAGTCAAGTTTCTCGAGCCTTAATCAAGTCGATATATTCAAATAAATTTACGAGTTTGTCAAGCTTTAATCGAATCGTACTCGAGCTCAACATGTAGGAATAAGGCCCATGCGGCCCCCCTTGCTCCACTTTTCGTGTATCCTTTTACATTGGAATGGGAGAATATTTTCCCGTCATAGGCATTGTTTGATTTATCGGTCTGGCACTGGAACAGAATGCCACAGTTATGTTTCATACTACTTTCATTGAAATGGGAGCAAGACAATTGGACGCTGGAGCATGCAGAACGCTATCGGCTTTGTTCCTATTCGGCGTTCTCCAGTGTTCCGATTTCCATGGTAAACGGAGAAACACTGTAGAACGGACACTCAATGAATGTAAGCACTGAGAATTGTTCCTTGAGTGATGCTTATGACACCAAAGCAGGAGGCGTTGTTCTGCTATTTCGAGAATAAAAGAACCCAACATCCTGTTTTCCTCGCTTCAATTAAAAACTTCAAATCAGATATCTTTCACAGAAAGTGTGAGAACAATCCAATACCCCATCTCTCTCTCTCTCTCTCCCTCTTTATAACCCTAGCTAGAAAGTGACATGGATGTTTGCTAAAAGTTTAATCAAACATTGCCTTTTTACGTACATATAGCTGGTCCGACTATGGATAAGTGAAGAAGTATGTCTCTAGTTTGATTCTTGTAAATGGAATGTTTATACATTTTAAATGGTAGGGCACGGTACTCTAGTTGAAAGGTAAATTGCTACCATCATTGACATAGAGGCAGATCGACATAGCTCAGGACCCCAAAAACATGGAAAATGAGAGAGGCCTTGACGCTTTTCTCTGGGTAATGGGTAGTGAGCCTCTCACACTCAACTGAAAAATTAATCATTTCAAATAGCTGTTGGTTAACCTAGGGATACATGAATCAGTGTGTCTCTCGTTTGATTCTTGTGAGTGCAATGTTCATACATCTTTAAGTGGTAGGGCATGGTACCCAAATCGAAGGGTGAAGTGCTACCATTCTTGTAAGTGCAATGTCTATACATCTTAAGTGGTAGGGCATGGTACTCAAGTCAAAGGGTACAGTACTATCATCACTAACATTGACACAGTTCAGGACCCAAAGGCATGAAGAATGGGAGAGGCCTCGATCGGTACTAAGTCTCTCACTCAACTGAAAATTTTATATATATATATATATAGGTCTGCAAATTGCAGGCCCATCGGACAGGCTGAGCTGTGCCTAACTGGGTCAGGATACAACGTATTGACAGCCCTATCTCAACTGCTTCCATCGAAATTAATAAATTCTTGGTTACACTTCACCAAATCGCTAACAGAAATTCTTTGCATGGATGAACATCCAATACAGGCCGTTTGGTTGTTGGGGAAGTCTATGAAAGTTAGGAGGGAAAATGGAAGAGGATCATCTTCGGTACAATAATGCGTGATACTGGCAGCTTCTATGCACTGAAACTCCAGCTAGAGCTTGCTTCTACAGCAGCTTTATAGATGCTTCTAATATTATTCCCGTCGCCACTCCGGTGGGCTCACCCGGTTCCTTTCACGTGAAACAGTGTTTGAAAAATCAGAAGGCCGTGAATCGGATCTTACCGGTGTCAATTCGATCAGACGGCTGGTTGTGAACTGGCAAATGATATTATTGTATTTTAAAATAAATCACATTTAGAAATAATTAAATATAAAACTATTTTTATGACAACAAAAGCAATAGTGAGATGTTGCTCCTACATCATCAGCCAATGGATTGAAGTGGCAGATTCAGTTTTCCTCTGTGAATTCAGGTCGGTGGGTTTTGTTGCCGGAAGTTAAATTTTTGACTGCCGGTAACTTCAAAGAACTACGAACTATATGTCCGTGAAGTTAATTTGATGCTGCCGGAAAATGCGTCAAAGCATCACCTACTTAGAATCGAATGCCAAGTTCAGTTCAGAAACTAATGGGGACTCGGAAAAGAGGAAAGAAAAATCCGAACAAAAATATCTTTTCTACAGGCGCAAATGATACATTATTTATAAGTAGCAAGAGGAACCAAAACTTGTCGTGGATATGGACAACATATTCTTTTTGGAGGAAAAGAAAGAAGAAAAACATTCAGTCGTAGAGCACCATAAAGGTTGAAACAAGAGACAGAAAGCAGCAGTCGTATATATTTACACGATTCATCGGCCACAGGTGAACGGCTGCGTGTACCAGTCTCTGCCTTTGACAGTGATGCCCACTATGGCTGCCAGAAGATTTGCATGAGCTTCTCAAGGGAATCCCTTCCCTTCCATTATTCATTCAGCACCTTTTAAATCAGGATCCATTTCATTCCCTGGTCATGTTGAATCCACGTAAATCATTGCCAATCTTGTCGATATCGCTGCATCTCCACGTACATGCACTGCATCGACGACAAAATAAAAGGAAAAGGAGAGTCTAAAGCAGCCTCTTCAGATTATCACCATCAGCACAAGAGATGGGTTCTAATAATTCGATACAGTATATGTTAGATATTCAGATCTGGATCCACGCATGTTGACATTTATGAGTAATTTTTCTCGTTTAATTTATACATTAGTGTCTCTTAAAAGTTTAAAATTTTATACATAATTGTCTGACTCTGTCCCTGGGCCCATGTTGATATTTGCAGTATTTAGCCTTGCAAGTTTGCGTTTGGTAGCTGGAACATGTCTTCTTGTGTTCTCACTTTGGTCCGACCAAGCTTAGGACATATAATCTCCTAGCAAGTCTAAACCTCAAATCATACATATTCTTAACAGATTAATTCTAACAACCTTTAATAAAGCAACACATGAATAATCCAATCTAATCTGATTTGATGACTCTTGTGTGTGTGTGTGTGTGTGTATATATATATATTAAGTTGGATTTTGCAAGCTAGGAATAGTCATAATTAGGTATAATAGTACATATATAATTGAATCTCCCACTAGAAGCATGGGCCAGGTTTGAGGCTCCTATCTAGCTGGGGAAGCACTAAGCGTTTGGTAGTTAGTGTGTTGACTACCTAACACGTTTAGGTGCATGCTCACTAACAAGCAATCAGCTTTGAGTTCCCAACCCAAATTTTGTTACTGTCCGTATGCACCTTGCCTGCTTCTAGTGGGAGATTCAATTATATATGGATATCACATGAAAATCTACCATAATCTGCAGCATATTCGTAGATACTACATCCCTCAACGATTTTACCTGTGTCATTGCCTGCAGTGCAAAAATCTGCATCCCTCAACCGAGAAAAACTCGATTCGTTGTTCGCAAGACGGAGGGAAAGAGGGGCCGGCAGGAGCCTTGGCTCTTTCCAGATTTTAAAAACTTTAAAAATTTATATATAAATCTAAAAAATTAGTTTAATATATATAAATATTATATTAAAAATTTCTATTTTGGCTCTTGTTAAAATTTTGAAACTATAGTTTGGCCCCTGCAACAAAAAAATTCTGGCCGCTACTTGTTACCATGCAAGAGAGACATCTCATTCCACAATCAATTTTGTGCTCACATCCAATATCTGGGTTTCCACCAAATCAGGTGTCCAAGGTAAAGATTGCCTTACCTCGAGATCTGGTGAGCGACCCATGAAAATGAGCAACATTGGTTACTTCACAATTGTTTCCTTCATGAATGGTCAGATTTTGCTTGGCTTTATGCAGCTCTTTTGTATGTGCTAGTGGTAGAAGTTTTGTATAAACGTAGCACCGCAATTTGATCGATGATTAAAAGTTTAAAATAGACTCTCTAAAGATTATGACAATTCCATAGCTTTCTCATGTTGCCAGATATATGGCCACATTACTTCAAGATTGTAAGCAATAGAATTTTGAACTTCTAGGATCTTTTCTCGGGTGTTTGATGAGGCTATAATTGTGATTCTACCCTAGGGGGTGGAATTATGATTCAAAAATTTTAGAAACTTTTTTTTATCTTTCTTGGGGACACATTTCATGAATGTTTTATTCATGAATTGCAAAATATTAATTCATGTTTTATCAAACACGCTATTTTTTAATTCTGAAGCCAAAATTCCATACAATCAAACACAAAGGCAAGTTAGAACTAGAATTTTCATTTCAATTCCAGTTTGAGGTGGAACTTTGTCTCTAGAATCAAAATTGAAGGCCGTCAAATGCCCCCTTGGAGATCAAACACTTGAACATCAACCAAATGGTTAGTGATCCGGACGAGATATTTTCATGGTAAGATTCAAATGATCCCCTTCCTTCACAGACTGAAGAAATGCCAACGAGCGAAAGGCTTCCATTCTTTCTCAGACATCATGAATACGACGAAGCATCAACGATCATAAGATGCACGTATAGTAAACAAACAAGGAAAGGAACAGTATAAGATTGTGACGGTAATCCAAATAGAATCATATTCCTATCTGCCTGGAATAAAACTTTAGTCAGCTTCATTACTAAAAGTTGCCTTATCTCGATAACTCGAAAATGATGGCAAATTCATTTTCTGCAGTTGACAGGAAAAGTAGTAACATCCGTTACGTCTTCGAATTGCGACAAAACTCCAAAACATTCTGAATTCCAGGTAGTTCGCCGGTCAGCAGATTCGATTTGGATGTCTTTCAGGATGACAGCCTTTTCATCGATAGTTAAAAGTATATTATCCTTAGATTATGTCTCCCAAATATGCTTCTTATGTGTATCTTTTAGTTGCTTTTCATTAATCTAATCATATAAAATTAGTTTTAAACCTATGAAAATGTATTTAATCAATACTATACATATAAAAGTTGAATGCCCAAATCTAGTTTTATGAGTTGATATGTAGTAGCCAAGGCACGTAGGTGTGGAGTCAGGATTTTTTAGTACGGGCCGGTCAGGACATATGATATGACTATAAATAAATTTTCTCAAAACATTTGACGGTAGCCGATTTAAAATTTTTACATGGACTAAATTATAGTTTTTAAACACCTTCTGAGGCATGTGTAGCTGGCATGGGCAATCAATCATACCAGCCCACAAAAAAATTTATTTATTTGCATATGGGTGCCTTTTAAAGTTTTCAATTTACAATATATAGTGTTTAGCAGAAAATTTTTTACTCCCTCACAATATATATATATATATATATATATATATATATATATATATATATATATATATATATATATATATATATATATATATATATAGAGAGAGAGAGAGAGAGATGCCTGGGAAGAAAGGTGTCTTTATTTCTGAAGTTTGAACAACTCAAACGCTAGAATCAGGCTACCAATTGAGGCAAGTTGGCCGCCGCGCACAATTGCAAATGCCTTTTGAAAATGCAATTCTAAAGCATGGTCTCAGGAATCTAGTTGACCTGATATTACGGGCAGGGAAGAATCTCGTGACGAACACTTTTCTTTTTTTCCTGAGAAGTTAGCTGGAATTAACATTGGTAACTTGAGCGAGATAAATTATCAAAATATTATGTAATAAAATAATTCTCATATTCATATCTGTCGTATCAGACTCAGGCCTTTTTCCAAAATCTTGATTCCACAGAAATCATTTTGACATTTTATATTTGTTCTGCTGTTTTCGTAATACCTCATCCAAACTGACATCCTACATGTACATCTACAATTATGTAATATAACTTTAAGACACATGCACCACAAATTCACAGTGTGAGAGAGAGAAGAGTTTTTTTTCTTCTTTTGCTATAAAAATCCCTTATTAAATTGATGGAAGGCTGTTAAGATTGCCTTGCCCCAACTCCTCATCGAGTTCTCTTCTAGTTGCAGCTGCTCAAGGAGTAAACAGGTTGATACTCTCTCTCTTCTTACAGGACATCATAGACAAGCATAAAAAGATCAATAATCTATTACAGCATCAAACTACCATAACTTCAAGGAAGCAGAACTTGACCCGATCAATCTAGTGCCCTGCCAGTGTCAACCTTTCTCTGTCTTTCTAATCAAGTAGACACCATCCTCAAGTTAAATCAATCCCCGAAAATTTGGATTGTCTTAGTTAGTGACAAGAAAGAAGACGTTCTAAACACATCTTTAAAATCACTTGGCAGAGGAAAACAAGAACATATAGTACTATGGTGTTGTACTAATATCATGGTACAGAAAGCTGATAGATCTTCCACACGTGCACAAAGACCCAATAGACTGTCTATATCTTGCACATTTGTATTTGTGCAGGTGACATAATAGATTAGCAGAGAAACACGTTCTACCTCGTGACATATGAAGTAGCCAGTGTATATCTGATGCAACTGGAAGCAAAATAACTGGAAGCAAAATCAAGTGCATCGGATTATCTAGAGGAGTATCCGTTTTTAGGCACAAAACACCACATTCTCTAATGCCAATGAATTTGCAGAAGTTTGAAAACGAAAGATATTTGTAGATCAATTTACAAATTCCTCCAATAGCCAATAAGTTATACTGAGACATTTTGGGTAAACGGAAGCGGTGGAATTGGTTAATGCAGTGGACTAGTTTATCATGTTCTTTCATGGCATTCAGATGCATGAAGCATTCCCGACCAAAGAAGAATCTAGAAGCAAATTATTACATTAATACGTTTTCACCAATATCAACTAAATTTAATCTATATCAAACACGTGGATTTACATACAATAGCAAGCAGGCAGCCCATAACCGTAAGAAGGAAATGGAGTAGGTTGATATTTGAGTGGCAGATTTTAGCCTGTCATTGAGTTCATAATTACCTGCTCGAATACATCAACATCCACCTACTAATTGCTACAAGAGATTTCTTCCCCCAAAAGTTTACTTTCTGACAAGCGAAAGTTTTCTATAAATAATTTCTTCCTTCAATTTATTCACTGTGCACTTCGACTTTGCCTCTTCATCTTTCCCTCCCCTTCACAACCAAATTCTTGTAAAAGAGGGAAAGAATCTGTGTATCCCATAAAATAAGCAGAAATAGCAGTATTCTGATCAGATGGTTACATAACTCAAGTAATATTACAAACAGGAAGATCAACAAAGGTGTTTCACAATGCATCAAGTTGTGGAAATGAGTGAATTACATGCTCACATCATGAAACCCAGTAGTCCAACTAAAAGAACCAAAGTTTGGACTTCATATGAACCTTCCATCTGACAATATTGCAACATATCCCTCAAACTGTGGACCTTTTTCATCACAGGCACGTGCTTGTTCTCATTTGCCAACAGGAATCTTTACAAGCTTGACGAGAAATAGCATTGAAGTTCTCCAACGATGGATTCATAACGATGCAATGGGCAAACTAGCCTCAATCTTCCACAGCTATTAATATACAAGTCTTCACTCTTCAAGTGAGAACCCATGCTGCTCGCTGAGCGCTGTCCATTAAATTCATTTTTCTCGAATGATCCCTGGAGAGTACACCCTTGAACTAGATAAATAAGACAATTTAGTGTGACAGCTGGGCCATTTTCATTCTCGCGACATCTTCAAAAGCCCTATCAAGGGCATGTAATGCCACACGATAAAGATCTGCTGAAGCTGATCCATCCTCAGCAAACTTTATCCCCAGATTACAGATATCATTAAATCGGAAAGTAAAAGACTCTTCACAATCAACAAGCAACCTGCCACTGCTTCCATCAACTACAATCCCAAACTTCGCATTTTTGGTAAACCGTTTCAGGACATAATGAGATGGGAGACGTAAAATATTTTGCATTCTGAATGCAATCAAGACATGTCTACAGAGCAGCCCTGAATATTCAAACATCTGACAGGTGCACGTAGCTCTTACATTGGCAGCGTCTAGCTTAACAATGTGCGCTCTAGTTTTTTGCCCAAACTTTGTTACATTGTAGGTGGTGCTTGTTCCATCTTTTTCTTTTACTTCTGCAATATAAGCAAGACTACCAAGCAGCTCCTCTTGAAATTTTCTGAATACTGTTTTTGTGTAGACTTCTGCAGCATCTTTTTCTAGTGGCCATGCCGTCTTCACAGTTGCTGGCATGCTATTTGTTTCAAAGTCTGCATGCATCTCCTTTTCACAACGGCTTTCCAATGATCTGTCATACTGCATTATAAAGTCATGCAAACTAGTACTGACATTCGCAGACCCATCAAAGATGGAGTTAATACTATCATTTCTTTCAGTTGTCGATACATCGCCAAAGAATGTATTGCGCAAGTATGCAGGCACCCACTTGTGCCGAATTTTATACTGGGAATGAATCCACTGATTCTCCTTAAAATCATAAGCATCACAAAGGGTTCTCCAACATTCTTCAAACTCATCTACAGTCTCCGAAGTCTGGATGACCTTTTGAAGATCCTCTCTGAAGTTTTTGTGTGTCTGGTAGAGTTGTGACAATTTTTCATCAGCTTTCTTGAGGATGTGCCCCACAGAATAAAAATGACGAGTCTCCGGGAATACTCGAGCCACTGCTGCTCCTAGAGCGTGTTCTTGGTTTGTGATCAATGAGAAAGGTTGGTGACCAGACATGGCCTCAAGCCATGTATTAAACAGCCAAACAAATGATGATTCACTTTCATCCAAGAGCAGAGCAGAACCAAAGAACACCGTTTGTCGATGGTGGTTCAGGCCTGTGAACAAAGCACAAGGCATCTTATATTTATTTGGTCTGTGGGTCATGATAAATGTGACTGCATCCCCAAAGTACTTATAAGCTGTTCTTGCTCTACCATCAACCCAGAAAAAATTAGTCATGCATTCTTCATCATTGACCTGTATTGCATAAAAAAAGCCTGGGTTCTTTGCCTGCATTTGCTTAAAATAGTCAAGTACCGCCTGTGCATCTTCACTCTCTACTACCTTGGAGCGAGCAACGCTCGCCAAATTCCCAGAATCGCGTTCAAGAATCCCAAGTTTTGTGATCCTAGCGGCTTCCTTCTTCAAATAAGCCATCATCAGGTTAACATCCACTCCAGCTTCCATACAATTATCAATCAGACTCTGCGCAGTAGTGGACGAGCTCCTGTGAGATCGAAGATACTGCACCTTGTTGGGCAGAACCATGGGATGGTTGTGATCCTTTACAAAAATTCGAACTACCCACTTGCCACTACCATCCTTCCGAACCACCAACTTCGCCGGGCACCCTTCTCGCGTGACCAAGCGTACCCTTCTCTTCTTGTTCTCTTGACTATCACCCTTGTTCTTCGTCTGGCGAAAGCCTTCCTTGGAACAATAGAAGTACCGGCCGATGATCGCCCTGTCACGGGCCGAACGACTCGTGGAACCAATTCGGACGCTAAAGCCCGTTCGCCGGGCATAGGCATTGTAGAAATCCTTGCAGGCCTCTTCCGAATCAAACTCCATACCAACATAGGGCTCTAGAGTCACTCCATCGTCGGGCCCTATGAAATCACCACTTCCATCCTGATTTTCTGCCGGCTGATCGCCTGCGCCACCGAGACGGGGATCACCCCCACCATTCAGGTTGCCAGCAATTGCGCTACCCCTAACTACACCGGGAGGAAGAACAACTGCCGCACGCACCCCACTATCCATTCATCTGATAGACGCTACCGCCCCATCAGGGAACTGTATTCCAGTACAACCGGAAATTAATGGCAAAAATCAATTTGTGCGCACAGATTAAGAGACAAAATGCATTAAAGAACACCAATTTCACTTCTCTAATGAAAAAAAAAAACAGAATACCAACTAGCGATTTTGCAAGAAAAGAATTGAGTCAAAAAAATCACAGAAGAAGATATCAATACACTCAGGCAGTCCGAGAATTGCAGAAAATAGTAAAGAGAGGAGATTCCGAAGCGCAAAAGGAGAAAACAGGAACTTGTACTTGTATGTTCGCGCTGAAGCACTATTTCAGCTTCCCACTTCTTCTTCCTTTGTTTCTTTGAGGGACCGCTCTCTCTCTCTCTCTCTCTCTCCCCCTCCCCTTCCCCCGCCCCTCTCCCTCCCACGCTCTACCTCCGCGCAGACTTCAGAGGGAGAAAACAAAAGGGTAACTTTTATGTGAGAAGCATATAATTTTAGCATTTGTGGGTAACAATCGCAACTTTTGATCCTTCGATCCTGATTGGAATCGACGGCGCCAAGTTTAAGCATGAATGCCCTACATCCGAATCGATACCATCTCAACAATGAGGGAGTTTATTGGATCTTATTGTTTGAACCACAAAATCTGCTTCATGACCCGGACCACCTGCATTTTTTTTTTTTATCTTTAGAACTTTTTTTGTCACTAAATGAGCTTTCCTGTCAGCTATGTTCTTGTGTTTTAAGGTGGTAGAGCGTGGCAGGGTGCACTGTTGCTATCACTCACCCGAAACCAACTTTTATGTGAAGATGGTGCTACAGACAAGCATGCTTTTGAGAATGTGCAGTGATCGATGCAAACTATTTGTTGGGCATTTAAAATGTGTCCATTAACTTGTCACTTCTAAAGTCTTGTCTTCATTTTCAATGTCTATGTTGCTAGAATCTTCAAGAAAAGTTTGATTGATCTATGGAAGAACTTGTTGACTTCTATTCCAAGTGTTAGTTGTCTTCTCCTTGCATGTTTTTTCCATCTAACTAACCATTTCTCTATTCTCGCATATTTTTGTCACATCTTTTCTTTTATCTACCACATTCATGTAGGTAAGTTGTCGTGCTACACTTTGCAACCATAATAACCAGCCGGAACGATGCACGTTTTCTATACCAGCTCTTGGTCGCACTTGCTTTCCTTTGAATGTTGTAATTGACATGATTTTGCTTAACTGAATGTTCGTGTCTGCATTTAAACAAACACGTTGGAAGCATTCGAACAAAAATATCCATAATCATCACAAAACGTAAATTCTATATTCACAAAAAGAATTATATAGGATATGAAACAATATGGTATTTGTAGCCATTTCAAACGATATATCTATTCGCTACAATGAACTTTGACTTCAAAGTGAATAAATTTTGAACGAGGCACCCGTGAAAAATTATGTACAAAACAAGAATGTAAATATATATATACACACATAATTGTAGATATTGTTCCAATTGTATTGGATGCCTCCGAAGAGACTATAATTGTAGATATTGCTTGAACTAGCCGGCAGCACGGACGTACAATAACGTGTGAATGTCTTCGTAAATTATTCGGTGCTCAAACATTAGAAAAAGTATCTCAAGATAAATTTGTGTCGTGCAATATTGTGAATTTGGAGTCCTAGTACAGCTAGGGAATGTAACTCTATATACTGGAAACACTTTCCTTTTATTTTCATTTGGATTCAACTTGTTCAAAGTGGCTTTTGAGTCACCAACCTAAGTCTGGTGTGGGCACTGCATGTAACGGGGATTGAGTCTACCTTCGCTGCAATGAGATCTTGGAAGAGTTGGTGCGAGCACCGTCTACACTAGTCACACTGTAACTCCGCTAGCTTCAAACATGAACACAAATCCAATGAATACTTACATGATGAACTGAGTTCGCACTGTAAAAGAACCGGTTCGCTCCATGACCACCTGACACGAAAACTTATTACCAAAATGTTGCTTGCTTTACTTGCGAACTACTTATTCTTTGATTCTGCATAAAGTTTGTCCTTTTACTATTTAGACTACTTTTGCTGTTTGAAAGTGAGATCTTACGAGGTCGATTTAACTTATTGTACTTCTGGTTGCCCTTTTCGCACTTTGTATAGTGTCCATGCACGAGAGTACATCAAGTTCGACCTTGCTCCCCATGACACGACCTCGTAGCACCCATGTTCCAGGCCCACCGGTTGGCGGTTGCGACTCGTGCCATGTAGCAGAATCGAGCTAGATGTTCAATTTTTACTGGCACATGTCTCGCCATCAAGTGGCGGCGAAAAGGATACGTGGCCTTAAGGCCCTCTAACAAGTGGCGACTTGATCTCAATTCAATTCACACGAAAGATTTAGACTAATTGCCGGCCCTTCAGTCATTAGAAGAAGCTCCAATGAGATTCGAACCCATGACTAAAAGTCACTACATGTCAATTTTCATATGCTTAAAGCCCTGTCCATTCGTGCCGACCTCTTGAATATATTATTGTACCAAGTAACGTATTCTACACATGGCAATGATTATTAATAATGAACATATATTTTCTCTTTAGGAGGAGTCATCAAATTTTATTGCCACCAATGTTTGAAGTGATTTTTTGATAATGTTTTTTTTTTTTTAATTTTTTTGAATAGATCACCTTGGAAAAAGAGAAAATTCATAAATGGAAATGAAAAGGAAAGGTGGGGAAACGGGTTTGGGTTAACGGTGACGGACCACCCACGGTCTTCTCACGGACCCGAGAAGGGATGGCGTGTTCGGTAATAAAGGTAAAGAGCGTGGGGCTTTCCGAGGAGAGGGGGACCCCTAATTGGCCGTCACCTGGAAGCCACCGGACGCTTCTGGAGGGAAAAGGTCCTCATTTCACGGAAGAGCGGGAGAACGAATCTTCCGACGCCGCCGCGCACCCTCCATCGCCTCCGCGATCGGACGACCAGGAAGCATCGGTTCGAACTTTCTCGAAGGTGGGAAGCCACCATATTAGGGTTTGCATTTCTTCTTTCTCCTCCTCTCAGTCTCAAAGCCTCACGCGATTCCCATCGCCTTTTTGCTCTCCCTCCCTCTCTCTCTCTGAGCGACTGCGTTTCTTCCTCTCCTCTCCGATTTTCCGTCTTGAGCTTCTGTAATGGCCGGAAAGGGAGAGGGTCCGGCGATCGGTATCGATCTCGGCACCACTTACTCCTGCGTCGGAGTTTGGCAGCACGACCGTGTCGAAATCATCGCTAATGATCAGGGTAACAGGACGACCCCGTCCTATGTCGCCTTCACGGACAGCGAGCGTCTCATCGGCGATGCCGCCAAGAACCAGGTTGCCATGAACCCCATCAACACCGTCTTCGGTGAGTTTCTTCCATGTTTTGACGATTCTTGTTAGATCTTTCGTGTTCCGTGTAAATCTAGGATCCCTGGGTGTCATCTTGAGGTTGTCGGGATGTTTATCGTTTGTTTTGTTGGACCTCGTGCCGCTTCTTGACGTCCCGTTGGGGATTCTGAAATGGGTCTGTGCTCGATTTGTAGTCTTCCGCATGTGCGTTCGGTATATTTTTTAGGGATTATTCTTGAATACTATGTTTGTTGTGCGTCTTTTGAGCGTTACCTCGTTCTAGATGTTTAAGTCGCCGCTTCATGTCCCATTTCTTCCGTTCGTTGTTAGATCTGAAACTTTTACTGCAGTTGAATTGTTCTTAGATGCTTCTCTCTGTTGGCTAAAGGATAGGATCTGAAACTTTTACTTCCGTTGAATTGTCCTTAGATGCCTCTGTCTGTTGGTCAAGGGATCTATCTCAAGTTCATTTGTTATGTGGGAGATCTGCTATCCCCTTTGTTTCACATGGATTCCCGTTTTCTGAGTCCTATTTTGGTTGTGTTGTAAACATCTAGTTGAGCTTGCTGTATCAAGTTTTTTGGTCGTTTTTTCAACAATTTTTGAACTTCTTTTTCTCGTTCATGATTTGTTTACTACTTCGCTTCAATGCCGCCAATGGATTTGAAGAATCTGGGCCTTCTTGTTTTTTCTGCTTGACTTTGAAGAGCGACGTCATCTTACTGCTATTTGGCGTTTGCTGTATATGTTCATGGGCTTTTATCTGAATGGCCTTTTACGTATGATTTTGTCTCCATAATGTACATCACATTGACACGTTTTCACGCGCAGATGCCAAGCGTTTGATTGGGAGGAGGTTCAGCGACACGTCCGTGCAGAGCGACATCAAGCTCTGGCCTTTCAAGGTTGTTGCCGGTCCCGGAGACAAGCCAATGATCAACGTTCAATACAAGGGCGAGGAGAAGCAGTTTGCCGCTGAGGAAATCTCGTCCATGGTTCTCATGAAGATGCGCGAGATTGCCGAGGCTTACCTTGGCTCTGCCGTGAAGAATGCCGTCGTCACCGTTCCTGCTTACTTCAACGACTCCCAGCGCCAGGCCACCAAGGATGCTGGCGTCATTGCAGGTCTTAACGTGATGCGTATCATCAACGAGCCTACCGCGGCTGCCATCGCGTACGGTCTGGACAAAAAGGCCACAAGCGTTGGTGAGAAGAACGTGCTCATCTTTGATCTTGGTGGTGGCACCTTCGATGTCTCTCTTCTGACCATTGAGGAGGGCATCTTTGAGGTAAAGGCCACGGCCGGAGACACCCACCTTGGTGGTGAGGATTTCGACAACAGGATGGTGAACCACTTCGTTCAGGAGTTCAAGAGGAAGCACAAGAAAGACATCACCGGAAATCCTAGGGCACTCAGGCGTTTGAGAACATCATGTGAGAGGGCAAAGCGCACCCTCTCGTCCACTGCTCAGACCACGATTGAGATCGATTCACTCTTCGAAGGCATTGACTTCTACTCCACCATCACGCGTGCCAGGTTCGAGGAGCTGAACATGGACCTCTTCAGGAAGTGCATGGAGCCTGTGGAGAAGTGCTTGAGGGATGCGAAGATGGATAAGAGCTCTATCCATGACGTTGTGCTCGTTGGTGGATCCACTAGGATCCCGAAGGTGCAGCAGTTGTTGCAGGACTTCTTCAATGGCAAGGAATTGTGCAAGAGCATCAACCCTGATGAGGCTGTCGCCTACGGTGCTGCCGTTCAGGCTGCCATCTTGAGCGGGGAGGGCAACGAGAAGGTGCAGGACTTGCTTCTTCTGGATGTCACTCCTCTGTCCCTTGGTCTGGAGACCGCTGGAGGTGTCATGACCGTCTTGATTCCAAGGAACACCACCATCCCGACCAAGAAAGAACAAGTCTTCTCCACCTACTCAGACAACCAGCCTGGCGTGTTGATCCAGGTTTATGAAGGTGAAAGAACGAGAACACGTGATAACAATCTTCTCGGCAAGTTCGAGCTCTCTGGCATCCCTCCTGCTCCTCGTGGTGTCCCTCAGATCAATGTGTGCTTTGACATTGACGCGAACGGTATCCTGAATGTGTCTGCCGAGGACAAGACCACCGGCCAGAAGAACAAGATCACCATTACTAATGACAAGGGCAGGTTGAGTAAGGAGGAGATTGAAAAGATGGTCCAGGAAGCCGAGAAGTACAAGTCGGAGGACGAGGAGCACAAAAAGAAGGTTGAGTCGAAGAATGCCCTGGAGAATTACGCATACAACATGAGAAACACCGTCAAGGATGAGAAGATCAGCGCCAAGCTTTCCGCTGCTGACAAGAAGAAAATCGAGGATGCCATCGAGGGGGCCATCCAGTGGCTGGACAGCAATCAGCTCGCAGAGGCGGACGAGTTTGAGGACAAGATGAAGGAGCTGGAGAGCATCTGCAACCCGATCATTGCCAAGATGTACCAGGGAGCTGGTGCAGACATGGGCGGTGGCATGGACGAGGATGGCCCGTCGGTTGGTGGTGGTGCTGGTGCTGGTCCGAAGATTGAGGAGGTTGACTAAACTAGTGTATCTCTTGACGGTGATTCAAGTTGGGGGTTTTGTGATTCCTGGGTTTGGTTTAATTGACCAGGAAAAGATTCTATATTTCGAACATTTTGTCGCGGTTTTTTCTTTCTTGTCTTGCTTAGTTTGATTTCCTTTTATTTTCCATAGGCTCTATTTTCGGATATTGTCTTTCGCTAATATACTCTGCAACATGAAATGGTTGGTAAATTGAAGTATGCCATTTTTTATTTCCCATTGGTATCGTTGAAAATTTATCGTCTGTCTTAAAACTCTTTTCTCACCTTGCTCTCTCCTTTGGAAAGGTAGTTTTGAGGATGAAGATTCTGAGTGCTTAGACAAGGCAGGCTTTTTGTTTGCTTACTCACCGGTGATGCCCTCTTACTACTTGGTCCACAATGTTCTTTAGTATTCTTTTATTTTTTCTTAACCTTTGAACGGTATTCTAATGTTTCTTAAACCTCTTTCTGTCGCGTGTTTGTTACTGCTGTGCTTTGCATAGATCGTAATTTAATTAACAGACCTTGTCAGCTTCACCTAACCTAACGATGGGGTGTTTGTCGCTTGAGTGGGAAAATCGGGTATATGGCGTCTAATAAAGCAAACTGGCTTCGTTCTATACAAACATGTGAGATCTCCGACGTTTTCTCTTTACATTATTCTCTTATTATTTAGGAGTCAAAGGTTGAGTTCCTACATTTGAACGAATTTGGTATCCTGTACTTTAGATGTTGCATTATTTTGAATGTTTCTTTTCGAAATGTATTTCAATTTACATGTTAAGAAAAAACTACTCCCGGAGAATGGCTGCTAAGAAGGAAAAAAAAAACTGTATAAGGCTTCCAACGTCCTGTATGATGTGATGTTGAAGCTTTTCTTTAGGTTTGGATGCACTTTCTTCTTTCTACAGTGGGCAAGGCTTCCAACGTCCTGTGAAATACAGAAATCTTGGAACTTTGTTTGGTCCGTAACTTTGGAAGATTGACATTGGTCCGTAACTTTGGAAGATTGACAAGGCGATTGACAGTCATATCCGAAATATTGTCTTCATTTTGCTCAATATGGGTGATGATCTGCGAACACTAGCTTGTTTGGCAAATTTGAAAGATCCTTGAGCTTAGATTGCCGTGTGCTGGTGCAGATTGTGTAATGAAACATAATTGCTTCGAAATGCGATCTTTAAACTCATGCATTTAGCAGATGCTGGCTGTCGTGTGTATTGTCACACCCAACTCTCATCTCATGGGTGTCCAAATATGTACAACTGTAAATGGAAATGTTCCGATGAGATTTCTGTTGGCTAGGCTCAGATTCCAAATACGGCCGTTTGATCTCGTTAATTAGGTTCCCCCGCGGAGTGTTTTGACCTGAGATTCGGGTCTGTCATGTGGTCCTTGCCTCTTGAGACATGCGATAAAATCGGAATGCTACAGTATATACTCGGGTCAATAATCTCTTCACCGGATGCTTATATCTGCAGTTGCCAGGCGCACTTGGCAACTGGAGCAGAACCAGTCTGATAGACCACCAGCGGCTAATTTGTCCGGCGGATAACCAAGCAATCGCAGTCCCTACTTAATCTTTCGGCAGCAGATATGGAGTGGCGCGGCTGTGAGTACACTAACCTTACGCTTGACCTACATATTATGTGGCTCGGTGGCGGGCAGAGGCCAAGGGGTCAACAGTACGTATATGTGCTGTGTGCCCTGCCTTTTTGTACTCGACAGGCACCATGATTGAGAGTTCCCACTGGAGCCTGATTGGTCAACTGTCTCCGTGTCCTTACAAACCGTTCCATTGGTCAGCAGAGAACAGTCCCCTTCTCCACATGCACCTCCCTCTCTCTCCGCACTTTCTTCTCCTCCCGTTTAATCTACTGCTGCGGTGCTGCCTCCCCCCCAAAGCTTTATAGTAGCCAAGATCTTCAACACTCGGAAATCAGTTCACTGTGTTATAGCACATGGGGAAAGTTGGCTCTGTCTGAAGAGGCTGTTCTCAAGGAAGACGGGAAGACTTTATCATAATACATGGAGCCAATGATACTGGAACAGCACTCGTGGAACATCATCCATGGATGTGGGAAGGTGACCATGAATGGAAGCTCTGTTCTCAATATATTTCCTTGAAACCATATGGGTCTCTTCCATATCTCACCGTGAGATTGTTGAGGAATGAAGTTGACTGGGATGCCATGAACAGCCCTTTCAATTCTTAGGCTGTTAAGCCTTTATACTAGTTTATTTTTTCTGATTTCTACCTTATTGACCTTGTAGTATGGACATCCTACCACCTATTCTAGGGTGGGTCAAAAGTTGTAAGAACAATGTAGTTTACACCCTTGAATTCATATAGTGATCTGGAGACCTTAGCTGTTTGTTCAGATGAACAATGTGTCACATGGTGGTTTGGTTTTCCATGTAATCAATCCTTCATTAGTCTTTCAGTAGCATCTGCTGACTTGCTTATTGAATTGGTCACAGTGCAAGCACTAGTTTGGTCGCTGTATATATTTACGAGAATTCAGTCCATTCCTCCCATGGTTTGTCTTTGGCACAATATTTCATATAGAGTGATTTCTTCTATGAAGTTGATTTTACTTTGGCAGATTAAGCTGTTACGGAAGCCAGCTGACATGCATTTTCTAAGGTAAAAATATGGTCTTTGTCCTCTCATCAGTTTCTTACGATGAAGCAGTAGTTTGTCTCTAAATTCTCTTTTGTTGTTCAGCAGTAAACGCATTATTTATAATATATGTAATATGTTTATGGTTCTACACCTCCCGGACAAGCAGCTAGTTGTACCTGTCTTTGGATATCGTCTGTCTTTGCCTTCTGTTTTTTTTTTTTTTTCTTCTCTTACATTCCCTGTTGGTGGTCTCTCTCTCTCACACGAGCACAGACACTCCAAAAGAAAACGGAAATAACGAACAACTTATGATCATGAATAATCTTTGACATTTTCTATTGTTGTGAACGGATGAAGAGGAAAAGTTTGAACCAGTTGCATGAGCTAGCGATGATGGTTGAAAAGTTAGAGAGTGGTCATCAGAAGCTTTTGTTGGAGGTCCTGTTCTTTCCATTCCTCTTTCTTTTGGTGTAATATGTTCGCAATAACGTGATCGCAGAACTTTGTATAGAACTGTTTTGCTGATTGATTCACAATCTTCAGAAATTAAAAAGTGATGATTATCTTGTCCTAGCGGTGTTTCACATTCCCAAGTTACGGGAATATGTGACCTGACATGTACTGGCAAATGAGACATCTGGGGCGGTTTAACTAAGTTCACGTAATTGTGATTTCGTGGTTTGGTTTCTGTTAATAGAGGATGTCTTCTTCGAACGGTTTCACTTAAATATCTGCTTAAAGAAGAACGCTTACAGACTGCTTATCTGTTTTCGCTGGATTCAACCTTGTTTTATCTGCACCGATGACGAGCCTGATCTATTGACTAGTGTGGTTCGGTGCAAAAAATGCATGTTTCAGATACTCAAATTCTCATTTTCTGTTTGGATTGTATTCTGTTTAATGGTCTGCCACTAAAAAACAATGCTCTCGTTGCAGTTTTGGCACCCATGATTCAAATACCAGCTACCATCATTCTCCTGTAAACTGTGTATACTCTGCAGTGCAATACTGCGAAACTAAGTCCTAAATACGCGAGGCAAGAATGTCTTGAATCACCAAAAATTAAGGAAGTGCCACTTAACTGAGCTCATCTAGGATTAATCACTCGGACAGGTTAGACTTGGACCTTCAACTTCAAGGAAGTTTGAGATCAGTATCCCATGTGTCTGGTAGAGTCGGCGTTTGCTTCACTCCAGGTTGCTTTTCAAACAAAAAGAAGAGACTGATAGTGGCAGCTATAAGCAGCGCTGAAATTGGCTTTGGAGTTGGAGCGCCACAATCATACATGTGCAGGTTGGCTGCATGGTTACGTTGGCATTTGACAATGCAGGCCTTGTAGTATGTATATTTTCACTGACCTTGTCGAAGTTCTGTTTCCACTGAATTTGGAGACTTTGGCTTGCTTTTCTCTTTTAATTGATGGACGAATAACTGTTGTAGTTGTCTTTTGATTGAAAGAATCCGGTCACCGCTCCGAATGCAACTGCTACGTCAGATGAGTAGACTTGCATTAGAAGATACACCAATTGAAGTTTGAGCCTAGTGGTAGGCTTGTATTTAGAGGATGCAATTGTCGAAGAGAGATGAGCAGCAGCACAAAATTCTTCTCAGGGCAAATCTTGCATCTTAACGAAAGAAATTTTGCAAACCGATGTTGATGGTTTTGGTCGGTTTTACCTGCACAAATTTCCTCGCCTCACGAGAGGGGCAAAAAGTCCGATAACCAGCAACTTTTGTCAACATAGAACGAATTCTCGCACAAATTGAAACACCGTCTGCGGTTTTGCATTTTCAAATGGGACCAATTTCACATATTGGTTGTCATAAGAATTTCCTTTCGTTATATACATGTGAAAATCTAATTGGAAACAATTGGGGTGAACAAGAAGTGAAGGAGGAGATCCACCGAGTTGCCACGTGAAAAATTTTCTCTATTTCCATAGGTGGGGAATT
This sequence comes from Nymphaea colorata, assembly GCF_008831285.2. NCBI lineage: Eukaryota > Viridiplantae > Streptophyta > Magnoliopsida > Nymphaeales > Nymphaeaceae > Nymphaea > Nymphaea colorata. Next base: position 562,421 of record NC_045143.1, on the reverse strand, counting down.
GTATTTGTGAATTTTGGATCTTTTGTTTGGTTCCATGAAAAAAGACGGCCTTTCTTTTTTGAATTCTTTATTTTCCTGATAATCTTTCCACTTCGAAACGTGTTGTATAAAGATAACACTATTTTATCTGAGCAGACTTTTGCTCATTGTAGCTACTAAAAGCGATTTGACTGTGGATGCAAATGCGACCGGATGAGATCTTTGCTAGTTTTTTCTGGTCCTGTACTTTCCGTTAAATGATTAGTTCAAGTGAAGGCGAGGAACAGATGATTGATGTCCTGTTTTCTCAGCGAAAGCTCTAGTTCCTTTTTGCTTTTTGATAAACATGAAAAGAAAGAACTGACAGAGCAACAGGCTGCCACTTGAAGCCTCGGAAACAAGATTAACATGGATTTCATATGTTTAGTTGTATGGAACCTGAAACTATCTTGTCATCTCTGAATTCCATTCCAAAAATCAGCTTAGGGGTGTTGATGGACATCAGAAGCTACAAGTGACCGAGGAGATGAAGGATGGATATTTATTTTCTTGCACCACATTTTTATTCGATGGCCTTCACAAGCAAACTAGTTTATACCAAATTCATTTTTCCTTCATGTTGCCTTCACCAAAATCTTGTGCGTTGTGCTTGATAACCCCTAGTTGCAGACTAATGTTATATTTGCCACGAAATGAGTTTCTTCTGTTATGTATGGGGGCAATACAATGTTGGCAAGGTATTTGAAATAATTAACCTGTGATGAATTCTATACGGCAGCATGTTTTTCCTTCAGTACGATGAAACTGGATTGCCTACCCATGAATATGAAATTGAACTGTTAGAGATGTTCTCTCACAAGTACTTGCATTTATGTTGTCTGCAAATGCTCCAACAATATTGTGTATAACTACATTCTGTTGTGGTTGATGCAGCTATTCTCACTGAAATGCCCCAAGTGAATGCTGAAGAATTTGCTCTATTTGTTCTGCTTATCTTGAAATTTTAAGGAAGTGGATTTCAAGATGTGAAGTGTAATTCTTTTGGTAATAATTCAAATCACTGGCACGGGTGAGATGGTGAACCAATTTTTCTAAAGTGAGTTTAGAAAATTTACCCCTATTTAGAAGATGGTGATACTTTTATTTCTTTATGTAACTAGAAAAACTTCCTTTCTGCAATCAGACTAGGTTAAGTTTTGATTCTGTAATGCCAAAGTACCAATCATGTATTAATATCTTTAAGTGTTTATGTCCATCCGAGTGTGGGAGCCTGAGCCAGTGAAGCAATTGGTGACAATGGGCTTTTGTGCGCCTTTTCCTATTGTCGTCAGTTTCCAAATTTTGCATACTAACGGCCTAATAATGAAAACAAGCCTCTTTGTATCCTTGATTTTTAAATTTTATAGAACTAGAAGTAGGTTGCATTTCATTCCATGTTGTTTGCAAAAGTTGCTTTGTGAGGGTGCATGTACATGTGTTATGTGCTTTTCCTTTTGCACATGTACCTTTGCCTTGTCATTTTCAACAGTATCCCATTTTCTTCTTATCTGTGTTGCCTTTCTGAACTTAATTTGGCAATTAACTTGATTTAATGCTGTCAGATGTCATTCACGATTGGATAGTATTGGAGGGTGTCGACTCAAGGGTGTCATATAGGTCAACTCTGTGTCTGCGTTTGCATTGCTGCATTAGCATCATGGTTCTTGCTTTCTTTTTCAAGTCTTCTCCTCTTGGATCATGGTGCTGCTCACGATGACTTTCTGCTTTAACGACATTCCAGTTAATTACTTGTAAGCGTTTATCTTTGCAACTTTGTTCATAAGTTGCACAAAATTTCTGTTCAATTGGTTTTCAAATTAGTAATAAAATTTTCTTTTGGAAGGTGGACTATTTGTCTAACATGTTAAATGTTAGTTATGAAGGTTATAAAGATTGGAGTTGATGCATTAGTTTTAAAAGTAAGGGGTTGGGAAGAAGAAGAATGCAGTTTGAGGTTTCTATCATAAATCTAACTCCAATACCTCAAGGAAGCATCTGTGAGTACTATTTGTGTAAAATTTGATCGATTCTTTTACTGTGATTCAAAGGCAATTCTCATGCTTATGAATTTAGAGATGTAAATATGAGAGAGCGGTGTAGATGCTTCTGTTACCTATTTACTACTTCATGAAGATAGTAACTTGATGGCACATAAAAGTTCGGTAAACAATTCTGCAAGAGATCGAACAACCAGTCTTCCATCCTCCCGTGCAACCACAAACTGAAAATCTCCACCAGAGGAAGAAGTTAAAATATCCATTGAATTTTATTTCATCGATTGTTTTCTAATTCCTGATTCGGGACCCATACAAGAAACACTCCTCAAACTATCTTCTTCCGAGTCTTCCTCCTTGTTTCTTTCATCACTATTCAGTAAATATGTTGGTAATAACATCAGCTGGACAACTTCAAACTTGAAAGAATTTGCTGCACTGGATGACCTGCGGTTAAATCATCTAGTCTATGAATAACTCTCTGTATGAGATCATTTCGCTGGGATGATACATTCATCAATCCCACATACACTCGCTTCGACGTTGCTTGGCATTCCTCTCATGGATGCCTCTTGTTCAGAATAATTCCAGTTCTACTGCTTCAGTTTCGTTTTCTGAATTCCTTTTAACAACTTGTTCATCTAGACTTCCAAACTCGGGTGTTTTACAATTCATACTAACACTGCGTTGTCATATCTCAGCGAATGATTGCTGGTCAGCCTGAGTGGCATGCTGTCCTGTCAACTCATCCTCCTTAAGTGGCATGCTGTGAATCATGCTGTCCGCTCGTCCTCAATTTGATTCTGATTCTTGTAGGTGTTATTCATCTGGACTGCAAACAGTAACATGCATGATGATGATGCTGGAAATGAGGAGGGGCCTTTATCCTGGTAGTGGGTTCCTTCGATTCATCTGAATGATGAATGATGGTTTATACTGAAATCTACCAATGAATCACCATTTGCCGACGTGGGCTTCACTTAAGTAGACAATCGTTCTCATGCAGTTTCCCTACTAGGTTTCCTCGACAATTCCCCAAAACAGAGTACCTGCACTAGGCTTCTTCAGGCGGATCTGAGCCAAATTGAAATTCTCCAAACAGAATGCCCTTCCAGATCATGTTTAGTGGTAGATCTCATTTAAGAACAAGTCATTTAAAGAAAAATCTCCAAAATCTTATGGTGGTGCGACTTAGAAAAGAAAGCAGCGATTCTCTTTTTCTCATTTTTGTCAACAAAGAGTGGCAGAGCTCCTTGATCAATTTGGAGAAACATCAAGATCTCAGTCAACGGCAGAGGAGAAGGGTCAGTAAGGCATGATCCCGAAATAACTGTCGTGCGATTTAGAAAAAAAGAAAGAAAGGAAACTACTTTTTTAGCCATAGAGTTTCCCGATTATTTCCACACAGAGCGGAGTTTCTGGGAAGCCGTAGGGATGGTATGTCTCGAAATAAATGTAAAGATCTTGACTCCTTTTGAAGATGGGGATGCCTAATTCGCCGTCAAAGCGAAGCTACTGGACGCTTCTGGAAACAAGCCCCACGGCCTACCGTTCATCTCCCTAACTATCTGACGGCTAGAAATCTTCGGGCCGAACATTCTGGAAGGTGGCAAGCGACCATATTAGGGTTTCGTGTGCCTCCTCTTTCCCCTCAGTCTCAACGGATCTCTTTTCTCCCATTTCTTTCTTTCACTCTCCATCTTTTTTCCTTCCCTTTCTTTTTTCGATTTTCCGTACAGTCTCTCCGACGTCGTAATGGCCGGAAAGGGAGAGGGTCCGGCGATCGGTATCGATCTCGGCACCACCTACTCTTGCGTTGGAGTATGGCAGCACGACCGTGTTGAAATCATCGCCAACGATCAGGGTAACAGAACGACCCCGTCCTATGTCGCCTTCACGGACAGCGAGCGTCTCATCGGCGATGCCGCCAAGAACCAGGTCGCCATGAACCCCATCAACACTGTCTTCGGTGAGTTTCTCATTTTTCTGATCCTGCCTTGTGATGACTGGATCCAGGGGTCTCAGGTGTCCTCGCGAAAGGTTGAGATGTTCTTCGGTTTCTTTAGTAGATCCGCGTTTGCTTATCAGCTTACCTGTTTCATTTTGTGGGATTTTGGGTGTTGAGATGTGGATTTAGAATTCTGTCTTTATTGCACTTCCTTGTGTCTGCCTAGATCTGATGCGCGTGTCCCTTATATGGTTGACTTTTCTTGCTGCATCATGTCGCTTCTGTTGCTTTCTCAGCCGATTCTGTTCTTTTGTTTTCGTTGGATTGTTGATATCTTGTCCGTAGGCAGAGTCGGTCGTACAATTGTCTTGAAGTATGGATTTTCTGTTATTTCAAAAGCTTCTCCCTTCTAGTGGATGGCTTTTTTCTTTATGCGTAGGTTTTCGTCTGTGATCGACATCCTCTGGCTGCACTTTGAACATTTGAGTCAACCTTGTTGGGCAGAGTTTTTTCTAATGATAGTCGTGATAACAATTTTCAAATTTCTTAAGTTTTGGTTAGATCAAGATTTTGAGTCCACCAATAGTGGTTTTCTTTTTGTTCAATCCAAAAAGTGCATATAGCTTAGTTGGGCCTCTCTAGGCTCGAGCGTTTTGGATTCGGTTCTGTTATTTAGTTCCCAATATTTTGCCCCTCGATCGTGGCTGCCTTATTGACACGTTTTCACGCGCAGATGCCAAACGTTTGATTGGGAGGCGGTTCAGCGATACGTCTGTGCAGAGCGACATCAAGCTCTGGCCATTCAAGGTTGTTGCCGGTCCCGGAGACAAGCCAATGATCAACGTTCAATACAAGGGCGAAGAGAAGCAGTTTTCCGCTGAGGAGATTTCGTCCATGGTTCTCATGAAGATGCGCGAGATTGCCGAGGCTTACCTGGGCTCTGCCGTGAAGAACGCCGTCGTTACTGTCCCTGCCTACTTCAATGACTCCCAGCGCCAGGCCACCAAAGATGCTGGTGTCATTGCCGGTCTTAACGTGATGCGTATCATCAACGAGCCTACCGCCGCTGCCATCGCATACGGTCTGGACAAAAAGGCCACAAGCGTTGGTGAGAAGAACGTGCTCATCTTTGATCTTGGTGGTGGCACCTTCGATGTCTCTCTTCTGACCATTGAGGAGGGCATCTTTGAGGTGAAGGCCACGGCGGGAGACACCCACCTTGGTGGTGAGGATTTCGACAACAGGATGGTGAACCACTTCGTTCAGGAGTTCAAGAGGAAGCACAAGAAAGACATCACAGGAAATCCTAGGGCACTCAGGCGTTTGAGAACATCATGTGAGAGGGCAAAGCGCACCCTCTCGTCCACTGCTCAGACCACGATTGAGATCGATTCACTCTTCGAAGGCATTGACTTCTACTCCACCATCACGCGTGCCAGGTTCGAGGAGCTGAACATGGACCTCTTCAGGAAGTGCATGGAGCCTGTGGAGAAGTGCTTGAGGGATGCGAAGATGGATAAGAGCTCTATCCATGACGTTGTGCTCGTTGGTGGATCCACTAGGATCCCGAAGGTGCAGCAGTTGTTGCAGGACTTCTTCAATGGCAAGGAATTGTGCAAGAGCATCAACCCTGATGAGGCTGTCGCCTACGGTGCAGCTGTTCAGGCTGCCATCTTGAGCGGGGAGGGCAACGAGAAGGTGCAGGACTTGCTTCTTCTGGATGTCACTCCTCTGTCCCTTGGTCTGGAGACCGCTGGAGGTGTCATGACCGTCTTGATTCCAAGGAACACCACCATCCCGACCAAGAAAGAACAAGTCTTCTCTACCTACTCAGACAACCAGCCTGGCGTGTTGATCCAGGTTTATGAAGGTGAAAGAACGAGAACCCGTGATAACAACCTTCTCGGCAAGTTCGAGCTCTCTGGCATCCCTCCTGCTCCTCGTGGTGTCCCCCAGATCTATGTGTGCTTTGACATTGACGCGAACGGTATCCTGAATGTTTCTGCCGAGGACAAGACCACCGGGCAGAAGAACAAGATCACCATTACTAATGACAAGGGCAGGTTGAGCAAGGAGGAGATTGAAAAGATGGTCCAGGAAGCCGAGAAGTACAAGTCGGAGGACGAGGAGCACAAGAAGAAGGTTGAGTCGAAGAATGCTCTGGAGAATTACGCATACAACATGAGAAACACCGTCAAGGACGAGAAGATCAGCGCCAAGCTCTCCGCTGCCGACAAGAAGAAAATCGAGGATGCCATCGAAGGGGCCATTCAATGGTTGGACGGCAATCAGCTCGCTGAGGCGGACGAGTTTGAGGACAAGATGAAGGAGCTGGAGAGCATCTGCAACCCGATCATCGCCAAGATGTATCAGGGTACTGGTGCAGACATGGGCGGTGGCATGGACGAGGATGGCCCATCGGTTGGTGGTGGTGCTGGTGCTGGCCCCAAGATTGAGGAGGTCGACTAAACGGCTGTTCAACTTTAGGCGGTGGCCGTCTTTGATGTAATTCTGTTCGTGTGTCTCCTGGTTTTGGTTTATTTTGTCCAGGGGAAGATTCTATGAACACTTTGCCATTGTTAATTTTTTTTTCTGGTTATTATGTCGTCATCTTTATTTTCCATAGGTTTCAATTACTCTATTTACAAAAATGAAGAATGCCGATTTTGTTGCCATTGGTATTGTTATACTAATTTGTTGGTGGAGGATCTTCCGAATGTGTTTTTAAGGCTAATCGTGCCTTCCCTTTTTGAAGAGTTCGTTTGTGTGGGTTGGTGATGATTCTGCTTGCCCTGGTGCGAAGTTGGAAGATGTGCATCTCTAATTTGTTTGCTTTTTTTGGGGGGCAGAGGGGTGCTGTGATTTTCTTTTTTGTATTTGATTGGGCCATACGGGGTGGATTTCGTTGAGATAAATGTGGTGTGTGGCTTTCCGGCGACGCTTCACTTTCACGGTATGGGGGAGCCACTGGAGTCTGGGGCCTGAAGGTTTGGTCGACGTGTGGAAATTGTCTGGAAGCAGCGACGCAAGAGCTGTGTTTTTTCTTCATCGGGGTCATAATACGAGTGAGAAGGAGCTAAAAGGCGTGTCACTGGTCGATCGGTGCGTGTTCTTTTCTTGGTGTGATATAGATGCGTTCGAATTTACTGTTTGCTCTTTTCTGAGGGAGATGCGTGCGCTGCATGATCGTAGCAACTCTCTTGGAGATGCGCCTGTTTGAAACGGCGCATCCAGCCCCATGTATGAGGAGAAATGGCTCCTCCAACAGAAGCATATGTCATACGATTGGATCGGAAAAACAGAAGGCTTGAAAACGCCTTAGGGGTTCTATTTTGACCCAGATGCAAGCTAGACTCAGTTTCAAGTGCTGATCCTACTCTGTACTAACAAAAGTGACATGCAACCCACAGATCTGAATCCAGAGTTGAGATCTGATTATAATTTTTGGGTAAGTTTCCATGTCTTAAGTAGCCACTGTGACTTTTCCCCTTCTATTTCAAATCCATAATCTTTTATATTAAAGTGTGGATCTGAAATCCATCTGTACATAAGAGATTTGAGATTCTCTTGAGCAATCAAACGCAACTTGAGTGAGTGAAACTATTAAAAAGGCACATTGAGAACAGCTAAAGAGATAAAAAAAAAAATAATTTAAGCATCGAAATGTAGAACATTCATAGATGAAGCCGTCGTTAGAACCCGATCCAGTTGGAATGCCACTGTGGGTCCCTTGCTATTTAAGTCAAAGCACCGAAGAAAACGTGTTTGCGGAGTCAGCTGATCGGCTCCCCCACGTTCAATGAAGAATTTTCAAACTCCACCCTACAATTAATCCGCTCCATCAAAATCCCTCTCTCTCTTTGCATGAGGCCATAAAAGGAACGCTCCACCACGTAACGGGATCGCGAAGTAGACGTTTCTCTCCGCCACCACCTTTCTGCCGCCACCCGCCATGGCCCGAGAATCGCCACCAGCACCAACGGCCACCGGAGCGGTGCGCTTCCTCCTCCTCTTCCTAATCGCCACCGCCACCTCTGCAGCAGCTCACATCGGGGTGAACTATGGCACCCTCGGGGACAACCTTCCGCCTCCTGCCCAGGTAGCCCAATTCCTCCGGACGCGCACCACCATCGACCGCGTGAAGCTCTTCGGTTCCGACCCCGCCATCATCCGCGCATTCGCCGGCACCGGCATCGCGGTCACCATCTCCGTCGCCAACGATCAGATCATCCCCCTCACTAACCCCAGCTACGCCGCCCAGTGGGTCGCCGAACACGTCTCACCCTTCGTTCCCGCCACCAACATCAACCGCATCTCCGTCGGCAACGAGATCCTGGCCAGCAACGACAAGGTCCTAATCGCCAACCTCGTTCCCGCCATGCGCTCCCTCCACGCCGCGCTCTCATCAGTCCGGCTCGGTCAGATCCAGGTCTCGAGCCCCCACTCCCTGGGCATCCTCTCCGTGTCGGAGCCTCCCTCCGCCGGCCGGTTCCGACGGGGCTACGACAGGGCCGTCTTCGCCCCGATGCTCGAGTTCCTCCGCTCCACCCGTTCGCCGTTCACGGTGAATCCCTACCCATACTTCGGCTACAACCCGACGACGCTGAACTACGCGCTGTTCAGGCGGAATGCCGGAATCAGGGATGCGTTCACAGGGCACGTCTACAGGAACATGTTCGACGGGCAGCTGGACGCGGTCTACTCGGCGATGAAGAGGTTGGGGTACGGGGACGTGGAGATAGTGGTGGGGGAGACGGGGTGGCCGACGCAGGCGGAGCCGGGTCAGGCTGGGGTGAGCGTCAGAGCAGCGCAAACATACAACCGAAACCTCATTCACCACGTGACCTCCGGCGTCGGCACGCCGTTGATGCCCGGCCGGCGGTTCGAGACTTTCTTATTCGCGCTCTTCAACGAGAACCTGAAGCCTGGACCCACCGCCGAGCGCAACTTCGGCCTCTTCCGGCCGGACTTCACCCCTGTTTACGACGCCGGAATCATGGTTGGCCAGGTTGGCAAAAGACTCCCCTTCAAATCCCGAAACCCTTTCCGTTTACTTTTTCTTTCTTACTATTTGAATACTAAGGAAAACTCTGTTTTGCTCCTTTTGAGAAAAAAGTTTATTCTCACAGAGCGAAAAGCCATCGGAATGAGAAAAATGCAGTTCTCCTTGCTTTGTAGAACATGATCGATCAGAATGTGTCTTGACAGATTTTTCAAGAGCATCAACCATTATTATAAAAAAAGTGGTGCCATCTTTGTTTCTTCTTGTTACTTTACACTTGGACATTTTGTATTTGTTATTGCAGGCTGGAGATCGGACACCTGCGCTGCCGGCGCCTGCCACAGGGAAGAAGTGGTGTGTGCCCGTGCAGAATGCAGATGAGAATTCTCTTCAGGCCAACATCAATTACGTCTGCAGCTCAGGCGTGGATTGCACCCCCATCCAACCAGGGGGTGCCTGTTTCCAGCCGGTGTCCGTCCGGTCCCATGCGACTTATGCCATGAACGCCTACTTCCAGCGATCGGGCCGCCATGACTACAACTGTGACTTTGCCCATACCGGGCTCATCACCAACGCCGACCCCAGTAAGTGCCCGTTTATTTACAGCGCTTGCTGCCGTTTCTCAGCTTGACTCAGACCATAAGCTATTGAAACTTGTAACTCTGAACCTTTTTTCACTTTCTAGTTGGCTAACCCAGCTGGGATTATATTCCATGGAGGAACCGATCGTTCAAGTGGACGTCAGATCTCTCTTTTTTCTTCGAATCTTGATTTTCCTCTGCTTCTTTTTTTTTTTTTTTGAAACAGGTTATGGCAGTTGTGTCTACGCAGCTTAGAAAAGGTTGCAGACTTCAGTAGCGTGATGGAGAGTGGAGAGGAAGATGAAGAACATGTGGAGGTTGTTTGAAGGGGATTAACAAGTGGATGTGTTGCGTTTCTTCCCCTAAAAGTTTATTTATTAGGATAAAAGCTTTTGTAATCTGTTACTGTATTTTATTGTTTGCAGCATTTTTATGGCTGGACTACTGAGGCACTTATTTATAATCGTGGACAGTAGTCACCTTTCTTCCAGGGAAGATCTTGTTAGGATAAATGCATCAAAAGCCAGATGTTTCTTGAGTTGTTTAACTGAAGTTAGTAAAGCTTTCCATCATCGTTGTGGAAGTAATTTTCATGATCAAGAACCTATCCCCAAACAATGAGTTCCAATGAGCACGCTTGGTTTTGTAAGTCAAAAAAATTCAAATCACTGATTTTTAGATCCTTACGAGATCTCATTAGTTAGTATTTAGTAACAAAAGCATGACTTAGTTGATTTGACGATTTTTTGGTGCTTTGAATATAATGCTCCTGGTCTGTTACATGAAATACAATAAAAATTATGTAGCACCAGTTTCTTGGATGTCCACGTGGAAGATGCTCAAATAGATTAATAGATTTAGTACATTAAAAATACATGATCACAAACGAATCATATTAATCTTAACTCTTACCTAACTCTCCTTAGGGTACAGGAGGGACAGAGTGAGAGGGGGGCCTGCCTAGGCCATGGCCCGGCCCCAATGAATTGAAAAAAAAAAATTGCTGAAAATTTTTAGTTGCGTTATGTATTAATTTGGCATCACCTGGATCCAAAGGTTGAACTGTTTGGCCTGCCTCCGAAAAAAATCTTGGCCCCGCTCCTGAGTACAGGGACTGCTTTCGGTGCTTTGATGTGTCACTCTTATCAAGTTTCAATTGGTGTGTTGGTAGTCTCCTTTTTGCGGCACAAAAAAAAATTGACACCTCAATATTATTCAAAACAGAGACGGACTGCCTATTAGCCCCACTTGTGCCAACGTACATATCCAAAGAAACCGGCCTGCACGGGAGCGGACTTTTCTCAAGCAAACATTTCTTCATTTTAGTTTTAAACAGCAAGAATCAAGGCAACTGCCCTTCCTTCGCTACAAGTGCAATAAATCAAAGAAGCTTCCTGAGACAGAGCTGTTCTCGCCTTACATCTTCCTGCTAAAGGTTGTCTAGCTACAAGGCGCTTTTGTTAAAGACATGAAATCATTATGCCTTCTGTGGTCGACAAATTTTCTTGGCACGGTCAGTACTCCTTGGCGTATGGTCCTTTAATTTTTAGTTTATTAGAGACAAAGGCGCATCAATGACTAAGCAATTCTTCATCAAATTGGACTTTGATTTAATTCTTAAAAACTAATCTCGATTTTCATTTGGCCTTGTTAGAGAGAGCATTAGCACCTTGAAACCTGCAGTTTGAGAGGCAATAACATAATGAACAAGACCAAGGTTACTAGCCCCACCGGTTCAACAAGAAAATTTACATTTAGCAATCAAATGAAGATATACATATATATGTGTGTGTGCATAGTGTAGGGTTCGTTTCTTCAAATTTATTTGGCCTCTGCTTTCAAATACATCTGAATCCAAATTAAGTGTCAGAATTTTCAATGTGGTTTTGTAAAGTTTATAATTGAATTTTGTTCTAAATAAAAGCTAGACTCCATGTAACATTTACAAGTTATCTATGTAGTTAAAAGCGTTTGGGGGCAAACCATACGAAAAGCTCAAGCAGGCAATCAGTTAGGGCCTTGAAGTACTCAAAATAAAAAAAAAAGAGAAAAATTTGGTTTCTAGAATTCCTTTTCCTCAAATAATACAAATGAAATATAAAATAAACAAATAACTTATTTTTTAACGTGAAAGTGGATATTATATATATATATATATATATATATATATATATATAGAGAGAGAGAGAGAGAGAGTCAACGAGCCTCATTCGCCTTGAGCAGTGGGGAAGTGCAGCAGATGAAGATCGATCTCTACCGTCAGTGTTGGGGGGAAAATGAGCTGGATGGACGGCCAGGATCGGCTGGGAAGTCTGCTAGGACGCACGACCTGCGAGTCTTGGAGCTTCTTCCAGCCTTTTGCCTTGCGTTGCCACGACAGAGTGCCGTTTGAGGTTCAAACTTCCCACTGACGGCGACCGTCACTAGCCGTTAATATTCTCCTTCGATGCCGAGGCCTCGAGCCAAACGGCTCCTAACGGTGCCGTTAAGCGATAGACGTTTTTCTCTCTCGTTCATAAAACCCGCAACGGCCCTCTCTTTCTCTTTCCCTCTCTCTCTTTCCCTCTCTCTTAGGGTTTCCCATCTCTCCCGCCAATTTTCCTTCCCGCACAAGATCCCAACTCCGGCAGTTCTCTTTCTGTTTCTACGGTTGAGGTTTTATGTGAGGGTCTGTGGCTTTTTGCTTGTTCTTGTGGGGGTGGGATTCTGGGTTTTGGGATGGGAGAGATCTGAATCGACTGTCCCTTTTGGCGTTCGAGATCGGTTCTCCGGCAAGCAGCTTGACGGTCTTCTGTTGCTTCGCAAGCCGACCGTTTCTATGGCGTCTGGAGTGATGGTGGATGCCCCTGGAGGGGCGATCCCGGCGCTGGAGAAGGAACTCGAGTGCGTGGAGAACAAACAGCCTGTGGCGCTCTCAGCGTCTTCTGATTCTGAACTTTGTCCGAGCCCCGTGACAGCATCTCCGTCTCATCGGTATTGAATTTCGCTTCATTGCTTTGGTTTGGGCATTTGCGGGGTGGCGTTTTTGCTGAATATGATGGTGATCATTTACATTTTTCTGTTTAATTTTATGGCTTGGTGGACGCATAATGGCAAGAGGTTTTTGATGTAAGCTAGTTGCTATCTGCGTGAGGGTTTATGATCATATTTTGGCCTGAAAATTATGTTCCCGACCTTGATTGTTGTCGTACGAGTGTTCTTAGGTGGGAGCTTGCTAGATGATATTGCTTCTTGTTGTAGCTGGTTTGGGTTTATGTGGTATTTAAATATTCCTGGTACGCGGCCAGATACCCTGTTTGCTTGCTGTTAGATAATCGTGATTAATGCGTGAATGATTATCTAAATATTACGAATGTTCGTAAGACTTTTGGTAAGTATTGAAACGTTCTGGCAAATTTATTTTCATTTTCTGACAGCATGATGACACTCCGATTTTAGGAGGCAATGAATATGTCCACTCGGCATCTGTAGGTTATCAATAGGGTATGATATATGAATTAGCGCGTAATTTATTCTCGTTTTAGTTTTCTCTGCTATTCTGAGTTTCTTGTTGGTTAATTGATTATTCCCCCCTCCGACCCATCTTGTATTTCCGTTTCTGTTTACGGGTTTTTTTTTTTTTTTTGCATTTTGGAAGGAACCTGGGTTTTGCAAAATATGAGCGTCGTGTTGCTTCTTGTGGTCTGGTAGTTTAACCAATATTTCTTCTTATTGTAATGGTTTAGGAATTTTATCAGATGTCTAAAATGAAGTTGTTGTATGTTACCGTTTCTGTTTTATTGTTGTTGGGATGGTCATAGTCATCATATAATTCACCCCAGTGACTGTTAGATAGTTGATAAGGCGAATAGGTTTCAAATTTTTCTAGTGTGATCATTTCCCCTTATCCAATGTGACAAAGAAGTCCGGTCTTTTTAAATTCTGGGAAGACTTCAACTTTCTTGTCTTCAATGAGCAGCTGAAAATTTCTGGATGGGAGAAGAAAATTTCATGAACCCTTAAAAAGTTTAACGAGCTTGGTTTCTCTATATGATTTCTAAACGTCTGATGTTCAATGCTTTTTGAAAAATTACACATGATGTCATTTAATTTTGGATTAAAACCCTTTTGTGTTAAAGCTATAAGCATTTATTGACCTCACATTTGTTTAGGTGTCAAATTCTGTTTCTTGTAGTTCGGTATCTTCACTGCTTCGTATCTGATTTCCTTATTTTTTCTTCTAGCTTCTTTGTAATGCCTCATTTCATGGTGAACCATTATCTTTTCAATTGTTTTTCTTCCTTTTACTTGTGGTTGCAATATATTAGCTATTTTATGTAGTTCTATTGTTCAATTGATGATCATTAAATTTTCATTTAGGAGGAGTGGACCAATACGGAGGGCAAAGGGTGGTTGGACACCACAAGAGGTAGGAAAATATTACTGTTGCTTGTTAATTATTCCTATAAAAGGTCAAAAATCTTAGGCAATAGTGTTGCATTTTTGTGTAAGTTATAGTGTCTTCCCACCATAAAAATCCATGGCTTAAATTTTTGTAATTTTTTCTCCATCTTTCATCTAACTCTTGTCCTGTAAAGTTGCTAAACTGTCAACTAGAAAAAAAATGTCACTGGCTTAAGGCTCAAGCAGAAGGTCTGCTTGAATAAGAATAATTGTGTTTTACCTCTTTTAATGTGGTATGCAGATGTTCCATTTATTGCATTCTTGGCCCTTCTTTGGTTTCAAGCAGGATTATGAATGTTATCATTCATATGGTGTCTATTTACTTACCTTTTGTGGAATTCGACAGGACGAGACACTACGCCATGCCGTAAGAGCTTTCAAAGGGAAAAATTGGAAAAAAATAGGTTTCTTATCTCTTCCTTGATCACAGTTATGCCTTAAATTTTTACTTCTTACTTGTCAATGTTGTTGCTGATGTTCCTCGCTTTATACATTGCGATCATTACCTCATATGTCAAATGTAACCAATATCCTTTTTAATATGATTATTTTCTAGTTTTTGTTATGTGCACTTTATTTAATTAAAATTTGCCTTCTTTTTCCCCTTTCATGCGTGTTTCTGGGTCCTTATGAGCACATATTTCAGAAATATGCAAATGCTTCTGTAGTCTGTACATGTTTCAATCTTCCTATCTGCATCTCAAAAGTCTCCTCATTTGTAGGTTTAGTGAATTCGATGCTCAATTTTTTGCCTTTTCCCCTTCCTAAAATTCCGTATCATCCTTAAGACATAGGGTCAAGACCTCAACAACCTTCATAGCGATTTGTTCTTCAACCTTAAGCTTTGTCCTACCTTGAACATGAGGGATTTTCAACTTATGTAGGACATTTGCATATGACTTGAGCTGGAGTTTTGTTTAGGAGTAAAGCAAGTCTGTGAACACAAGACGAAGTATGAAGAGTGTTCTTATGGCATAAGAAACTAAGTTCCTGTCTCTATAGTTTATCGTGATCTGTGACAGGTTAACCTTGGCATTATTTTTTTTTTCTTAAATGCAGCTGAGTTTTTCACAGATAGGACGGAGGTGCAATGTCTTCATCGATGGCAGAAGGTTCTTAACCCTGAGTTAGTGAAGGGGCCATGGACTAAGGAGGTTGTTCTCTGTCTTTCTGTGTTCAGACACATCTGAAATTTGAATATAACAAGTATGTAACCTGGGGTTTTTTACTGCACAGGAGGATGATATAATAGTCAAACTGGTGGCAAAATTTGGGCCAGCAAAGTGGTCCGTCATAGCCAAATCGTTGCCAGGTCGCATAGGAAAGCAATGTCGGGAGAGGTATAAATAGTTATGCAATCATGTTTAGTTATCATGGTAGATCTTTCTTTTTCCATTTGGAAGTTTGAATTGTGATTTTTGCTTAACTATTTAGGCTTTCCTTTTCTCTTTCCAACTCATGGATGACATGAATGGGCAATTTGAGTACAAATTAAGCTACTATAGTTTTGATGCTTCAATGAGTCTCGAGCAGATAGAATTAAAATTAGTGAACGTAATGGGAACATGAAATATTCAACTTGACAACAAGAAGGCCTTTCCACATTAGTTTTATGGGGAAGCTAGTGACTTTAGTTTGACAAAGATGAGCAGCGATATTGTTCTCAAGAAAATATCTAGGAGATCTTTTTCTTCATAGGAATTCATTTTTCTTGGAAAAATCTGAGGAAAAAATTGGAAATTTTGGAAAAAGAAAAGGAAAACATAAAAAGTTTGTTAAATGGTTGCTAATTGAAAGACATGGAAATTGATAATATAAACGTCTTTTCATCCTAATCAAGTCAATCTTTAAACCTTTTTGTCATTTTCTATTTAAGAAGTTTCATGGTATTTATGTACTCATTTGAAATCGAGATACCCTTTTTAGGCAAAAATATAGGGAAATAACCTGTAGTATCTTGTGCTAACATAATATGTCGTGTTAATTGGGTAATTATTGCATCAAGTTTGAGGAAATGAGGACTCACGAAAAAGTTTTCCAAAATATCCAACATTTATCTGAATTTTAACCTAACAATGGGGCAAGAGTTGGGTTGTATATCATTGACACCCAAATGTTTGACATAACAATATTATCAAATTGCTATTGTTGGCATGTTGCTTTGTGCAACAACTGTGCCTAATGTCTTTTGGCACAAGATAGATGATCTTACGTTCCAACCTTCTCAGAGACATTTTCATTCTGCATGCAGAATCCCATTGTATTCAGGCTGTATGCCAGATATGACATTTTCTTCTTTGGATCGGGTACCTAACCGAATGGCTTGCTATAGCCTATAGCTTTCTTACCCAGTTCCAATTTGGCTGGGATTCAAAAAACTTACATTTTATGCATGTATTTTTTCTTTTAACTAAAAGTCTAAACTCAGTTATTATGATCCTGCCCCTGCCGATTTAGTAGGACATATGAATGCAAGATTAAAGTAGCCTACCTGATCCACATGTGGATGAGGGTTCCAACTAGTCTATTAGCTGGCCTCACTACTGTCAAATTCAAGTTACTCAACTAGGCTATCCACTAAGTGTGAGAATGCTATAAGGGCCATTCTATCCTAGTATGTCCAGTTGCCTCTTGATCACAGGCTGATTTAGGCCAATGTTGTAAAAAGCATATCATGAGCCGTATTGGTCTGGCTTTAAGATACGTTGTATCGTAAAATATCATAACGTATCGTAACTATTTCGTATTTTAAAAAAAAAATTAATCAGAAAAAATAGAGAAAATTCTGAAAAAAATAATAAAAAACCAGTTAAAGTTAATGTATCGTAACGTATCGTAATTATATCGTACGATATGGTGCTTGTATTGTAATTGTACGATACAGGTGGTGTAGCGTATCGCATTTTTGAAACGCGATGATACGTATCATACAATACGGGGCCGTATCATACGATACATACAACACTGATTTACACCATTTATCCTTTCAGTTAGCCAAGGCTAAGCCTGGCCTTCTGAATTGAGGCTAATTGTTGCCAGTGTTCAAAACAAATAGGAAGTTTATCATCTTGCCTTGGTGTTTCATGAGTGTGTGTGTGTATTTATTTATATATACAGTTTAGCAAGTTTATGCATGTTATGCTTGTGAGTTGATTATTATGCTTCTCTTTGTGCAATCTTTCTGTCTCGTGCAATCTTCATGTATTTTGTACTTAATCTTTTTTTGTATTATATATTTAGTCATCATGATTTGTATGTTGACCCAGTGCCCCATTTATTTTAGGTGGCATAACCATTTGAACCCCCTAATAAAGAAGGATGCATGGACGAAAGAAGAGGAGCTAGCACTTATTCGTGCCCACAAAATACATGGAAATAAGTGGGCTGAAATAGCAAAGGTTCTTCCTGGAAGGTACCCTAAGGCTTGTGTCATTAAGTTATGGAAATGAAGTGCATAATTAGTTATGGTGCACTGCCACTTATGCTTCATAGTTAAGCAATTTGTTTGTTGGTTACAGCAGGAAATTATCTAGGTTGAACTAATCGTTGTCATAATTGTCTAACTTTGGAAATCTTGGAGTTCACTTGGGTTTAGAATTTCCAGTATCATAATTTTTTTTCCCTTAACATGATGATGTTCAAATCACCATGAAAGTGGCCACATTCATGGTGCATCACTCAGATAGAAAGCAATGGTCATCTCTGGATATAAAATTGTTATTTTCTTTGTCTTCAAGTGTTCCTTTAAGATGTCTAACCAAAGCAATTGATTTTGAAGCTTATTATTATTTGTTGTTGTGCTTAAAGCCTTAAACTGTTCACCCTGTTCTAGAACCAAGTTAATCCTAGTACCCTTCTTTGCTGTTCACCCTGTTTTAGATCCAAGTTAATCCTAGGACCTTTCTTTGGCTTACTAAGATCCTTCGAATGCTACTTTTTGCTGGATGATAAGTGTAATAATGTAAGGATATGGAAGAAGAACCAGTCAAGAAGGGAGAAAGAAAAGAATATGGATTCACAGTTATCATGGTCGAAATCATGTTTGCACTTTACTAGCACTTGCATGCTGTTACAGACTATCAACTTTAATAATGACAAAGAGGCCTTTTAGGACCCCCTTGTAGATGGGCTACATCTCTTTCCAGCTTTTGTTCTATGCATGCAGGCATTACTCATTATGGTCATAAATGTAAATTTCACTTTTCAAAGAGCAATTAGTTCCTCTGTTTATCTTTCAAATATGTGTTTTCAGTACTGTCCTTTCTTCTAGGATTTTTTCATTCCGCATCAATTTAACATTACTAATATTAAGAATAAAGTGTGTATAGAAAATTAACCTTTCTGTAGGTACACAACATTATCCGTAAATGCACTACCTCTTCCTCGTTTTCAGAAAGGGAAATTTACACATTCACACACACAAACACATGGATGTACATAAACAACCAGTGTTTCTGTGCATGGAGCTTTGCCTGCACTGCTTAATTTTGTTTTCTGATCTTCTAAGTTTTTTTCCAGAAACCTAATGACGCAGGTGGATGCATAAAGTTGAAAATGCGGGGATACAAAAAATCATAAAATTGACCAAGAAGGCCAAGACTCTTCATTTTATAACCCTTAGAAATTCTGTTCTACACCTCAGAGTTTCATGATTCAGCTTTTTGAATCTTATAGTTTTAAACATTCTGCATTTGTTCGTATGGTTAAATTTGTGAAAGCAACCTAAAATAGAACGAAAAAGCTGGGTAGCCCTTGGATGGCAGATAATGTAGATGACACCATGTGTATATATATATATATATATATATATATAGAGAGAGAGAGAGAGAGAGAGAGAGAGAGAGAGAGAGATTACATAAGTATTCATTGTTGTGCCACCTAAGGAGCTGTCTAGCAATTTTTAGGTTCTTTTGGCAATTCTGGTTGCATAGATGGACTCAAATATATAGGAGCAAAAAATTATCATTTTTCGACATTCTTTTATCAAATTTTATGACTTGATAAAGCTCATGCTGATTTTTGGACATTTACAAGATCCAATCCACAACTTTGACTTATTTTTCTGAAGTTGCCTGTTTGGAAATGTTGAACCTATTTATGCATCTGAATTTGTAAAGAGCAACATGTTGAGTGCTGTCTGGCTTGAAGGGCAGACAGCAAATAAAATGGACAGCACAATCAAAGCCATATGTGTGTGTGTATCCTTGTGTGAGTGTGTGTTGTACAAGAAGGTTTAAAGAAGCATATTTCTTCGATTTTATGTGTGTTAGTTATTCTGGTCGTGACCTATTCTGTTTACTTGCTTATCCAGGACCGATAACTCAATCAAGAATCACTGGAACAGTTCCTTGAAGAAAAAGGTTGATGCTTACCTAGCTGGGTTATCTTTGTCACCATCGACTTTAGGAGTACATGCTGAATCCATAGAAGTTGCAGAACTGGCTGGAGAGGAATTGAACTTGACACTCCCAGATGCTGTTTTTGGTGCAATTAAAAATGGACCAAATGATGCTGAACGACTAGTCAGTGAAGTGTCAAGCACAAGACAATCATCAGGTCTCACATCAAGTACCAATAATGAATTGGAAAATGTTGCAAGGGCAGCTGGTGAATTTTTTGACATAAAGCCAATATCGTCTGTCATGGTAGATGATGGCTTGCGAACCATAGCATTGCTGGCTTTGGAAGAATTACATGGAGAACATGCATCATCTCCTTGTTTAACCATGAACAACTTTTCCAATGGTACACCTACATTAGCTGATGAGAATTTACAGGCAATTTCAAATAGGGCTTCTTGTGTGGATCAGGCAGTAGCTACCAGTGTCGAAGCCATGGATCAGCCTGCAAACATAATTGGACCAGGGGATGAACATGAGTACAAGTTGGGGGATTCTACTTCTACAGTTTCTATTGAGAAGTTAGAACAATCTGCAGTGCAACTTCTTGGCAGGGAAACCTTTCCAGACGCTATAGGTCAAAGACAATTTTCTGGCTTTCCTGAGTCAGGGCTTCAGAAATCTAAATTTGGTCTCTGTTATAGGAAATCAAGTTCAAGAAATAAGTCAGGGAAGCTTCTCAAGAGTGGTGAGATTATTCAAGCTAAACGAGACTCTGAATTAGCAAATCATGGCAGCATTTGGTCCTCTAGGTTTCCATGTGCAGAAAAGATCCATCAGTCCAACATAGTAACTAGATCAAGCAAGCATGTTGTGCTTCCATCCTCTACTCAGGAATGCCTAGGAAATGGAGAAATCAGGCCAGCAGAAAATAGTGTGACAAATAGAGTCGGTAGAATTTCAAAATCAGCTGAGACTCCAATGCGTGATCCATCAGATTTACGAAATGAGGAAGCATATACAGCCTGCAGAATTCCTGAATCATCATCTATTGTTGAGATTCCATCCTTTAATTTGTCATGTAGAAAAAGTGGTGACATCAGGCAAACCAACAATCCTCTCAAGCCTGGACACGATGCTGAATCATGTACCTCTTCTTGCTTCAAGATGCTGCAGCCAGCTTGTTATGGACAGCCTACAAATTACAGTCCCTTCACTTCTCATGATGACCAGGTTTATAGCCACCCTGTGGTTGCCCCACACATGCATGGGTTTTCTGCTTCCGTTTGTAAAGATGTTGGTCTTGTACAACGAAGCCCAGAATTTATACTGAAAGAGGCAGCTAAAACCTTCACAAAAACCCCTTCTATTTTAAGAAAAAGACAAAGGGAACCAAATTTCTCTGTGGAATTAAAATGGGATAACATTGCATCGGGCAGCAAAAGCCCTCAGGAGATACTTTTGACTGCTAATCAAAGGAAACAAAACAGAGATGTTGCTAGTGTAGCAACACCAATAAATGAAACTAAGAACCCTACAAAGAGAAGAAATGTGGATGATAAAGACGACTTTTGTAGTAGAGGTGCTTTTGTTGTTTCTCCACCATATTTATCACAAAGAAAGCGGAGAGCGATTGCCAAGTCGGTAGAGGAAAGGTTGATTTCAGGTGAAGGAACTTTTGATAGGAATGCCAGATTTATTAACCTTATGAGCAATGCAAGCACATGCGGGACTAGCTGGAGTGCGAACCTAGAAGATGTACGTAAAGAGATCAAATGACCTTCTGTCACTTTCTTAAGGTACATATCATTCACTATGTTTCTACATAATTTTGAAAAAGCTTCTTTTGTTAGGAAATATTCTTTTACCCACTGAATTTTATGTGTACATATTGTTTTTATTAGTTCATGTGCTTTCTTTTACTATCCCACTCAATGGCAGGCATGCTTTGTTTAGAGAATCTCAAATAATCACTTTGTTCTGAATTTGCAGAATTGTAACTGTGCTGTCTGAACTGCATTCTTAACTCCAGGTCTAGTCTCTTGCCTGCTCTCCTGTGAGGGAGAAAAGGTTTAAAATCCTTGCACTTGACTGCTTGAGCCAACTATCTAATAAGTAATCACGTGAGTAAAAATCACAAGAGCCCCATTAGTTTCTAGCAAGTTTGTAACACCTCAAAATTTAGTCTCATATTGAAGATTGTAAAGGATCTTCAAGGGTTTATAAATGAGGTTATTAAATAGATAGTTGTCCTGCTTCCTAGCCTTTTTGGAGTTGGAGATGAAACTGCTAGGGGGTGGGTTGGGATCCACCGAACTAGGAGCTCGAGCCTAGAAGTGGGTTGAGTTGTTACAGAGTCGGTTCAACACTAGGACCTAGGGTCCCACACGCGCTGACACTTGTGCCTTAAGGGCGGTGGGTTGTAACACCAAAAAAATTTAGTCCGAAGATTGTGAGGGATCTTCAAGGGCTTATAAAAGGAGTTATTAAATAGATGGTTGTCCTGGTTCCTAGCTTTTTTAGGGTTGGAGCAAAAACTGCTAGGGGGCAGGTTGGGATCTGCCGAACCAGGGCCTGAGCCTAAAAGTCGATCGGGTTGTTACAAAGTTTGTGAACAATGAGCAAGGACCTAACACAAAGCTGTGCGAGTGATTTGTATCACATAAGACAGAAAACGACAGTGAGTGGGTCTAGGAGAGGACAACCTCTTGTTGCTGCCCCTCTTTCTATCTTTTAGGGATGGAGGTCTTATGGTAGGTAGCAGCAAGCACAAGCACTTGACTGAATGGGACCAGTTCTTCTAGTCTAGAGCCAATGATCAATTTACAATGAAAAAGGACATTGTGAACAGTTGGAGTGAGAACTTGCTTGCTCTCAATTGATTGCATCATGGTTCAGGGTGGCATGCCATCAACTAGGGTGCTATTGACCACTAACCATTAGCTCACTACCCACTTGATCTCCCTGTTTCAAATGTGTTATTCTAACCATCTCCTTTGCTCCACTGGAAGCCTGGTCCCTTCTATCTTATTTGCTGCCTTACTCAGCTCGCGTCAGGGCCGCTTTAGAGAAGTTTCTTGATCGACCGCCAACATAGTCTTTGGTGGTATGTGAGTCTTCTATCTGTCCTTGAGGTTTTGTTCTTGTGATCAAATTGGTTTTGTGTCTATGCATATCATAGTCACCATCGGGTTGATCATTACCATTGAAGTTGGGGCACTTGAAAAGGAGGCTAGCTTGTTGGGATGCCGTTTGGCACTCGTTATTGGAACTGTTCACACTCAGTGAATGGTAAAGCAGATTTTGGTTGATTTCTATCGGGCTTATGGGGGTGGTGGGTGCTGACTTGAATTGCGGGTGATGGAATAAAGTGGTCAGGCACTCAGCATGGCTACAAATTGTGGACCGAGCAGCAGTGCTTGATCAACGTAAACAAGGATATATTGCCCTTCTATGGTGGTATTTAGGGCCATGTTTGATTGCAGAGAAGAATTTAACATGGTAAATTTACCATGGAAAAGAATTCTGGAAAAAAATAGGGGATGAAATTTTACCCTCTTCCAATTTGAGGCCCTGTTTGATTGCAGGGAAGTTTTTTGTAGGGTAAAATTAACTGTTTGGTGCACATGGTAAAAAATATGAGACTTTTTTCCTGACCGTTACAAGTTTTTTTTTGTTCTCCTCCAATTTCACATGGGTAGAAATTGGAAGATGATGTAAAACCATTTGATTGATTAAACAACAATCAAAATTGGAAGATGATGTAAAACCATTTGATTGATTAAACAACAATCCAATTTCACGTGGGACATAAAAGTGAATGAGCAAGACAAAAAAATGGAGGAGCATGAGTGTGCCAAAGCTTCCAAGACTTACATCTACTATCAGGACACAATTGCATCCACAACCTGCCCTGCTCATTGTAATCATATATACAACATACAATCATATATCTATAGTAACAGGAAAACATATGCAGCAAAGCAGCAAAACAGCGAACTAACAGGTAAAAAATGAAATATCTGACATCAGAAAACAGAAAATACACTAGACAGAAAACAGGAACATCTGCTCTATATATAGATGCAGTTTGGGAAATTAAAACATAATTCATGTAAAAGAAAACTCAGTCAGCAAGAAATCAGCACTCAAGAAATATCAGCACTAAGGAATACGGAAATATCAGGTCGACTGATTTTAATTCAGATGCAGCAGAGATAACTCCGTGTAATGTGCACTAAAGATCCACAACAGCAATGAGAAATCAGTCCCACATTCGATAGGACATGTAGTCAGCAGCAATAAAAAACAACAAACATACAAAAAGTCCACACCAAGATTAACAATCAACTTAATTCATGGCTGGAGAGGGTAAGTTCAGCAGTTTAACATTGTTAGACTCTGCCCACCAAATGTGATGAAATCCACTTCTGACAAATCAGATCTGAAATCAAATAAGCTGATCTCTCCCACAAATGAGAGATGGCAGGTTTGCAGCATTCAACTAGTAAACCTCCATTAAAATCACTTAAGACGACCTCCACAACAGCTACTGGCCATCAAAGATTACATAAACGGCCTCCAACACTGCAAATAGTCTCTGAAGCAAACTAATGTTCTTCAAAGAGTTGCTAAACTATTTCTTATCAATGGCCGACAACCAAAACCTCAAGCCAACCAAAACCTCAAGAATGGAAGGCCAAAATCAATAAGAAGATCATTGCATAACAAGTTTCTGACATACCAACAGAGCAAGTTTGGATGAACAACCTCCAGGGAAGTCGATTGGGCCAACCACAAACGTCTCTCCTCTTGGGACCTCAAGAACCGCAGGGGAGAAGGAGCAAGCGATTTTCCAAGTTCGCTTAAATGCCTGAACCAAGATGTTCACGGCGGATCAAGACAGTGAGAAAAATTAAATAGAGAACGACAATTCAGGGAAGGGAATACGACAAGAAAAGACACGAATGTGTGGCGGCTACGGCAGATTAACGGTGACGGAACCAGCGCTATTTCTCCACAAATTTGAACACCTTACCAATCGTAAGCCGTATTGGTCTGGTCTTAAGATACGCTGTATCGTAACGTATTGTAATTGTATCGTATTTTAAAAAAAAATAATCAGAAAAAATAGAATTTTTTTTGAAAAAATCATAAAAAATCAGTAAAAATTAATGTATCATAACTGTATCATTACGTATCGTACCTGTATCATTACATATCGTATGATATGGTGCCTGTA
The DNA here is from genome assembly GCF_008831285.2 of Nymphaea colorata. Classification (NCBI taxonomy): domain Eukaryota; kingdom Viridiplantae; phylum Streptophyta; class Magnoliopsida; order Nymphaeales; family Nymphaeaceae; genus Nymphaea; species Nymphaea colorata. Next base: position 537,854 of record NC_045143.1, on the reverse strand, counting down.
TCGTAACTATGCGATACAGGTGGTGTATCGTATCACATTTTTGAAACGCAACGATACATATGTATCGTACGATACGTACAACATTGGTATGATGTAAAACATTGCAGATGTGTATGGTTTTTATTTATTTTATTTTTTTCATTATTATTTTCCTGATTGACTTATGCTTGTTATTATGTTTTACAAGTGCACCCTTTTTATGTGACATTCTTTTCATAATTTTTCTATTTTCATATGCTACAGTATTTTTACCTTGCCAATTTATAGTCAAGACATGTCACTACAACCTGAACTGTATGTAGCTAATTCTTTTATGGAGATGGTAACCCTCATCTATGGGATTCTTGACCATGAAGTAGGTACGTGCAAGTAAAACTGAAGTATCTTGCACTAATTTTCATTTGTAATTACCATTTTGTACAGTCAACACATGTTGAGATAAGTGTAGATCCTGGATACCTGGAAAGACCAAATGTCTTCTGTCTTGGGTGTCTCAAAAGGGCTTTAATTCCTTGTCGACAGATAGAAACCAAGAGATATGACACATTCTATGTTTCATGGACACTTCAAAAAATGCAAAGTTTTGGTGTTCAACCGTGTCCAACACCAACACTCCTTGACACTTCTTGTAGACTGATACACGTGCATGACACCTCAACTTTTTTTGTAAAACCCTAAAAAACATTGAAAACTTTTTGACACTTCATTCGACATCTGGCCTTTGACACTCCATACAAAGTCTCCAGCATTAGCCACCAGCCGGTTTCCAACAGCACATCGCTGCCCGCCGGTCGTCGGAAAATCAAGTATCCTGTAAAACTAAAAAAAAAATTAATACTTATCTGATCAATGAGTTGCTTGCACCTCTTTTCTTCTTCTTCTAGTCTTCCCCAACATCCTTCACCTCTGCTTTTTCCAGTCTTCCATCATCCCGTCTTTTTCTTGTGCTCTTTCTTTCCCTCTACACAATGCCCCTCTCTCCCTTTCCCTCTCTCTATCTCTCACAGAACCTTATGGTTTTGGTCTTAAAAGTTAAAAACTTAAAAACTGGCATTGACTTTACAGATGGGCTTTTTTAACTTGTATTTTTTTTATTATTGATTATTCTATTTTTCCATCCACCATATTAAATTTTAAAAGCAAAAAACAGTATTAAAGTCCAAGGCTGTGGTCTGTGGACCACCTCTGCACTTAAAAATATATGCACTTTAGATGTTTCTGAGCAATTTTGCTTGCAGAGTTTACTTTTTTTTCTATAAAGTTATATATATATATATATATATATATGTGTGTGTGTGTGTGTGTGTGTGTGTGTCAAAGTGTCAATTTTTTTGGGGCTTGCCGTGTCAGACACCCGTACCCATGTCCAACGCCAACACTTTGACACACACACAAAGTGTATTCGTGTCCATGCAACGTAGGACACATTGAAGTATTAAAATTAAGGTGCTTAGATTGTAAATTGCGGTGCTTTTTTTTTTTTTTTTGCCATGCTACTAAACCTGATCTTTCTTGAGAAGATATTTGTTTGTGAATTTCATCATGATATAAAGATGTGGATTGATGATTTAAGCAGACTCATTAATAGAGTTCTAAACGTCTAGGTTTGTCGATTCTAGGTGCCCAAAGGTTTCTTTGTAGTTCTAGATGTTTTTCCATTGCAGAAAATAGAGAAATACATCAACGGAAGCAAGAAACATTTCTTGATCTGGATGAGTGGCGAAAATTCCTTTTGCGGGCACTAAAAGTAATTGGCCTTCCTATTCTTGTTACTTGTCTTGTCTTCCATTTTACTTTTTTGGGAGAATAAAGTCAATCGTCTCTATTATTGTGAGTTTTTTTTTCGAAAAAAATGCGATAAATTAAATGGCCATTTAAAACTAAAAAAAACGTTTTTTTGGAAAAAAACGTAATGAAAAACATGTTTTTTTAACTTTTTTTTCACTTTTTTTTTATTTTTTCAGTTTTTTTAATGCCAAACAGTTTTTTTTTTCATTTTCTATTTTTTATTTGTTGTAAATCTACTTATCTTTTGATGTTTATGTTGTTAGTTTCTCACTTATTTTATTTTTTCCTCATTTTTAGTTTTTTAAATTTTTAAAAATTTACTGTACTTTTCTCATTTTTTTAAGCTCGCTGTATTATACCCAGGAAAAACTTCGCCATTTAAAACTCCAAGGCGTTATTTGTGACTATTATTATCTAGGACCATATGAAGATTGAAGAGGCACCTTCTGAAGTAATTAATATAGTTGACAAACTCTAAGTACCTTTAATTTGCATCCATTCACCTGCTTTCTAGTGCTTGTAGATATTGGGTTCATTCTTCGTTGGTCTCATGGCCATCAAATCCCATGGTGTAGATTCATAAAGAGGATGATGACAAGGAGTAGCTACGGCTTTTTGTTTCTCTATTGTCCTAATTAAAGTTTTGCATTGCCTAAACTAGTTTTCCATAGTTCTCTTATTTCCTGCTTGTGCATTTCTGTGAAATTAATATTGAGTGTTCCTTCTTACAAGCTTTATGTCTCAGTTGACATATTTAATTTTGATGAAAATTGTAGCCGCATATATTCTCTTTTCAAAAAATTAAAAGTTATGCAGTTGTTGATATTAATCGTGTTGGATTTTATTGAATAATAGGATCAGCATTATTAATTTATGATGGTGATGATTCAGGAAATTTTTTCTGTTTTTTTTTTTCACATTCTTCTGTTCTTTTTCTTTCTCTATCTTTTTCATTTTTGTGCTGAAGTGGTTCCTGTCAATGAAGAAAACTAAAACAGTATTGGCAAATCTGCCTAGCCTTGGTTGGTGTAGTATTCCAATGCCACAATGGTACTGGCTGTCGTAGCATTATAGACTCTTGCATCTGAATCAACCGTATTATCCATTTTATGTCTCAGACCTGACTCAACCTTATTATCCATTTATGGTTTTAGTGAGCTTGTGGTCAATGAAAAAGAGCAAAGTCTGCACACATTGGATACATCTTTGTTGACCACTAGTTTTTTACTATGTTTATATCTTTGGCGACTCTCTAAGTCTCTAGCCAATTGACTGTAGTAACCATGGATAGAAGACTATTTTTGCGCCTACCTGTATACCATCTTCTCTGATGTTCTACATTTGATGTTTCCTACCAATATTTTTTTGTAGCCTAACCTCCGATAGTAACATAGCTGAGGATCATTCTTTTTTCTTTTGAAAGTTTGTTTTTTATGGTTGCTTAATGTGTAGTTAGTCAAGGTCCCATTTTTCTCTTGGATTGTATTATAGCATATTCCTTTGTAAAAGAATTTGCTATTGACTTAAAGATGTACAATTTACAAATGGTGGAGTATTTCTTTTGCCCCATCGTAAATTTGACCCTTTCTTGTCTTTCTGCAGGGACTAACAAAAACCAAGTGTAAGTAGAAATATTTGATGTTGTAAATTGAGGATAACTTCGATGGGGAGGTACAGATTTGAGAAGTTAATAATGGTGCTTCCTGACATATGCGGAAAGCAATTGGCTGCTTTACGACATTGTATTCTAAAATCGATTGCCATTTATGTTGTACTGAAATCATAGCCAAAGTTTCAATAAAAGCGGTCTGAGGGCTTTCTCTTCATGTCCTCCATGTTCAGGAATCAGGCGTGAATTAGTGGATTTCTTCATTGAAGTGTCTAAATATTTGTGGACTTCCTGTTCACTGGCGCATACTCCAAATGACCAAGTTGTTTAACAAAAGATATAAAGCGGCAGTGCTTTTTCGCTAGCTTAAGGAGCTGAAAAATCTTGTTCCCCATCTCAAACATGACTTACCGTACGTGTCGAGATAAGCATTTCAATGGAGAAGGAATATTTAATTGCTTTATCGACCAGATGGATTTGTCGCTGTCAAAATGCAGCGTAATAGTTGACTTGTAAACCAGGTCGGCTAATGGACGTAGCACATGGCATGATTGGGTCAGATAAGCCAGGTCCTTTCTCTCAGGAAAGACCACTAAAACTGGCAAATTCTGGAGGAATCTTTCAAACAGCTTCCGCTTCCATGTGAGGGCAAGTCTTTGATTCCACAAGTCATCCAATTGCTGAATCATCCTAAAATATGCATGTAGTTACTTATTATGATCTGGGATTCTGAAAAAAGGTAGTGGATTGGTGAAACCACAACTGCCAATTTGGTTAGGGGACATTTTTCTTTCATATAAAACTTTTGGCCCATAAAACTTTTATGAAATTCAGGTCATTCCCTGTTCGAAACACATCCTTTGTAGCGGCGGAAATCAAGCTACTCTTCGTTCAACGCACCCAATAATGTGGCTCCAATTTGCTCCTCTCAGCCTTCAGTACACTGGTCAACAGGGCGCGGCAACGGCTAATCTGATGCTACCTCACCATTTGGTGAAGAAGCGACAGGTAACGAACTGGCTTGTTTATGTTCTAAGTTTCAACAAGGGCGGAGCCAAAAAACTTTTCAATGGGAGGGTGAATAACATTTTCAAAATTTTTACAAGGGTCGGACAATATTTTTCAAAGTTTCAACAGAGGTTTTACCAGACCAAATGAAAAATTTTCAACATTGTAGATAGAAAATTAGTTCTTTAAATTTTTGCTACCGGGCTTCTCTTAACTCTGCCATTGTCTTCAATATATTTAATTTGAAGGACTGGTAGAGACATTTAACCTGTCCCAAATCGACAAGCTTTTACAGTTGGGTGTTAGTGCAAGGAAAAAAAAACTGTGTCGATCTTCCTGCGGCAGCCTTTAATTTCACGGACCGAGCACAAATTTTTAACCTGAGAAATCCACGTAAAGACCAATATTAATAAATCCAACGCTCGGAAACCCTAGTCTAGCTCACCAGCATATTTCACGAGCGACACGACTAACTAAAAATCAAGCCTCAATAACACCGTTTGGCTTTCGCCACGCAATTCACAATCCCTCCCTAATCCCCTAGCTCCTCCTCCCACACCCCACGCCACGACACAAAAAACTCTACACTCCTCCACCAGAACTCGCAAAGAACACCCAAAAAACCAGAAAAGATTAATTAAAACTATACCCCAAGACAATTCGTCATTCCGAGCTTCCTTCAATGGTCAAACCCCCAGAAAGGCGTAAACTCACCAATGCTATCAGAAGGGTCGAGGTCTATAGTTTCCCCTCCTACTAGCCCCTCAGCTGCACAAAAGCCCCATAAATCACACCAGACGCCTGAAAACAAAATGTTCGCCAATCAAGTACACCTAGGACTTGCATCCCGTTTGATCAAAATAACGCCATGACAACAGGGCAGGGCCTAGCACTCGAGAATTTGAGCGTTTGAAAAACTAAAACTAGAGATAGAGAAATGCCGTTGGGCAGACAGAGAGATTTTAGAAGAGTTGAACAGGAACAAATTTGAGAAGCTGCTGGCAAGGAGATATTTTGCAGCAGCCCACACGAAGGAACACATGAGCTGCCAGTGCATTTGTACATCCAGAAATAAAATTCTAGCGTTAGAATTAAGTTACACTTATGTAGAACTTAATGACCGTAAAATGGTACCATATCCACTCCCAATACTGCGATTGAAGCATGACTTTTTTCTCTCGATATGGTATTTTTTTCACTGCTACCGTTGATTACCAGCAATTCATACACCCTGCTGAAGAAAACATAAGATTTGAAAGAACCTGGATTTAAATTTGACACGGTTCTGACAAAACAGCTCCAGATTGAAAGGAAATATGGCAATTGATCGAGTGGCTTCTCTTCAGTATGCATGGTCACATATAGAGACGAAAAAACATCACATGGAACAATAAAATGGAACTGCACGTTCACCAAAATGAAGCATTAAACCTACATAATCTACAAGGCGCACCGACGCGCCAAGAAAGAGAGAAAATTTACATAGACCACCACCCCATCATCATGCCCGGTTCAATGAGGCTGACCTTGTGAGTTCTTTACCGTAACTTCCATAAACAAAAGCACAAGTCACCCTACTCCAAGAATTTACAATATATTTTGGCCAGATAACTGTACAAGCTACTGATACATACTCTTCTAAATTTTCATTTATTGCAGGACCTGGCAACCGCCATCACGTTCTCTTCTTTGAAGGAATACCACGAACATATATACTATAACATGCAAGCTGTGACGGGAAAAATTGCTGCCACAGAAAAGAACACCCGTATCTTCAGCCTCTGCACTGGTGTAGCCACACTATACAAGCAATCAGCAGCTGACTAGGCAGGCCTTGCTGTAATTTTGTATTAAACAGAGCTACCGTATAATTGATGATACACAGGAGGAATAATAAAGGGTATAATTTTAAAGATTAGCCATGGAACAGTCCTAACCGATCAGGCTATTCCGTAGAGTTTGCAACCTACGAAACTTCATGGAATAAAGAAGGTAAATAATCATTGAAAGGACAAAAAAACATACTTGTAGACACACTGAGACAGCGGTTGAGACTTCAATTTAAAATCCACGATGTGCAATTAATCGTCATAGTGAAGTACTTGAGCATGACCAGAAAAACGTGCACATTACAGAAAAGGCCCGTATATTACAAGTTTACTGATTTAAAAATACAGCCAAAAGATACAACAAACAAAAATGGAACCCAAGCTGGACAATAGAACACTTGACACGAGTTAATGTGCATATACATGTATGTGCATGCTACAACAAATCATGGCACAGCAGAAGACAATCTCAATTCAAAGAAAAATATTTTGCCAGGGACCAGGGTTAATCTAGAAAATCTAGCTGAAACAAAAAAAGAGTCTTCAGCTACATATATAAATTATAGAGCACATGGTGATTCCGTTAGACATAACAAGCGTTTGACAATTCTAGTATCAGTATCAGAGTTCACAATTATGATAACAAAGGTATATAAATTCCCTTCAAACATCCATGTTCGAACAGAGGAGAAAACCATATACATAAGGGGCCATAAAGTTCATGCCATCAAATCATGCTCATGGGAAATGTCTTTTAAGTATCCATGAAGAGGGCACCATGAGAATGAATCCTCAATCCTCGGACCATGGACTCTCTCTCTCACAGTATAAATGCCAATAGTTGCCTTAAGTCTACACAGAGTGCACCTTTATCTAATTCTTTTTTCTTGTTTCCGGGATCGGCTTTTCAATGAGACACGCAATTCACGTTCCAACGTTTACAACTTCCAGGCATTGAGCACCTTGTGCAGCCTAGATATCTTTCGAAAACAGGTCTACACGCCAAACAAAACATTTTCAGAAAAATGCCTTGGATTCTGGATACCAATAAAAAGCTATATCTTATTCTTGCATATGCTAATTTCAGGATACAACCTACAGTTTACATAAACATGTGATGGTTCCAACTCGGGAAGGACCTTAAAAGTTAACTACATACAATAATCAAAATTAAAATACTACATTTATGATCGTGCCTGATTTACTATTTGTATTCAACATATAGGAGGTCCTGCTAAAAGAATACTCTAGAAAAATTTGTGCCTTCATTCCCCAGACGTGTTTGCTATAGTAACGTTTAGATGTCCAGTAAAGTTGGTTTCTCTCTGGAAAATCCCAGAAAAAACCTCAGCAATTTTTTAAATGAAAAAAATCTTAAAAAAATAGGTAAAAGTAAATAAATGAGAAACTAACAAGAAGATATAGAAAATAACTATACAAAATGATACAAATAATGTTCAATAATGACATAGTCCAACTATGATGATACTATTGTTAAAAAGCAAAAAAAATGGAGAAAAAGAGAAAAAAATAAATTTATTTTCACGTCTTTTTAATGAATTTTTTGCATGTTTTTTCATTTTTCTCTTTTATACCATTAATCTTGCATTTTAACAAAAAAAGGTATCTGTGGCTATGGGCTACACATATCCAATATGCTGAAGTTTAGTAATAAATAAATATATATATATATATATATATATGTGTGTGTGTGTGTGCATAGGGGAGGGTGGGGTGTGGCAGAAACTTTGAGGGACAAATTAAGGTTGCATAAACCTACCAAAGCTTCATTGATGTGGGTCAGAAAGCAGACTGAACTAAAGGGGATGATCACAAACTTCGATAAAAAGCATACAAGACAATCTCCCCTGTCTGCCCATATTGTATCTACAATTTGGAGATTATCTTGTATATTTACGTAATTGCCAGACTTGTCAGCACCACTGAGCCTCTTCCTTCACTATCTGCTGAAGTTCATATGGAGAAGTTAGAACTATTAAATGATGATCCTTCAATTCGACAAACGAAAGGGCGTAAAGTAATTCAGCATTTATCAAAATTGGCAGGGAAAAGAGAAGGACAACCTAATACAAGTGGCAGGCTCACCTGGAAGTCTTGCTTAAAGTAGCCAACAGGTTTAAAGATCAAATACAGTTTCAACAGTTGTCTGTCTCAGGACCTCGGAACTCCGATCAAGACCATGTGAAACAACCTGGCATGGCATTTTGTTAGTTTAATAACGCAAATAAATAATAAAAAGAATAAGAATAATTGTGAATGAGGAAACGACAAGATGTCAATGTTCAAAAACGAACACTCACCAGATATGTGAGGGTTGCATAGCGTTCTTCATTCAGATAAAGTGGCTTTCCTCTTAACAATTCATTATCCTGTCATTGAAAAAGAAAACTTGAATAGGTTCAATGATTCAGATCAAGAGCTACCATCTCGTAAGAACAACCCCACACAAAATTTCTGGCTCTCTCCTGAATCAAATAACTGGACACACGAAAATCTAATAATCAAGAAAAATATTTAGGTCCTAATAAGTTCAATTTCTTTTTCTTCTGCAATTACAAGGTGCTCCTTTCTGGTATATCAAGAAAAATATTTAGAGTTCATTTTTTTTTTTTCTTCTGTAATTACAGAATGCTTCAATTTCTTTTGCTTCTGCAATTACAGGGTGCTCCTTTCTGGTATATGAAGAAAAATATTTAGATTTCAATTTTCTTTTCTTCTGCAATAACAGGATGCTCCTTTCTGGTGTATCAAGACAAATATTTAGTGAAATCAAGAGTTTCGTAACTCCTAATCGGTACATCTTGTGGACATAAATCATTAATGCAAGCGAGACCTGACTACCCTCAATGCACAACAAGCAGCAGGAAAGTGCAAAATGAAAATGATAAATTAATAGATTCTTCAAATTACATGCCATCACTTGCAAACAAATGTTGCAAATGCTAACAAATTGTCATAAATATTGATGATTGTCTCAAAAAGTGAAAAAAGGAAAATAAAGAAAATCAGAAAAAGGAAAAATTGCAATATTTTCAAAAGAAGTGCCAATATATAGATATTGTTGTCATAAAAAATTTAATATATCATAAGTGTTAATATATTTATTTTAATATTTTAATAAACTTTGATCAATGTTTTGTATTAAACTTAATGTAAAACTCAAAATTTGCACATTTTTCTACCATTATCTTATTTCTTATTTTATAAATTCCAAGAAAAACAACTTCCTGTTTAATGTGCGAGAAAGACCTACTGATAAACCAAAAACGATATTGTGACAGTGGATAATAATAGTATAGATAAGTGGAGTCAAAGTAACAAGAATGTAAAGAAGAAGACATTGAAGATTACATGTTGCTGTTTCCAGGCAGTATCATGCTTACACGACAACTAAGACCAACTACAACATTAACAAGAAGAGCTAAGGCATATTCTCACACAAATAAATGGGTTCTTAAAACAAAGTGGAATATAATCAAACCTAACCAGAAAAGGACCGACCTCTTCCCCAAAGGCATCCAAGTATGGTGAAGGCCATGGTGATTGACGAGCATATCTTTGCAGCAGGATAGTGGTTTTCTGTATGTGCTGACAGTTATAAGTTCCAAAGGAAGACATTGGAAGCAGCAAAACATAGTTCCAGAAGAAAATCAGTAGCGTTTAAACCCAAAGTCTCCAACCTTGATTAAGAGAAAGACACCAATACCAGCAGCACAGGACATTGCATGTTGTTGGCATTCCCTTTCCCTGGTCAAAAATATAGTTACAATCACAATTAACCACCATGATCAATTCATATGAGAAATTTCAAAAAGACCATTGATTCACACAAAAAAAAAAAACATGCAAGATGAAGAGATAAAAAAAACCTGCAGCAAGAGAAACGCTTGACAGAATATAATCCACCACATAACAGGCATAATGCTGGCTGCTCCAGAGTAGATTTGCAATGATGGCATTGCCGCTTAACATACCTAAAAGCACAAAATTTTAGGACAACAGCGACATATCACAAAATTCATATTCCAGCTAATAGAGGAAGATAAGAATTCAGAAGAACAAACCTCTCAAGTAGATCCTGGTAAAGGTGAGGCAAGCGTATTAACTGAAACTGAACAGCAGGAGAAGAGTATACACACCCATAGCTACGAATACCTAACCCCTTCCGGAAGTGCTCAAGCCACTTGAGAGCAAGAACATTAAATGCTTTATCCTCAAGAACCATCTCCATTGAAGGCACCTGGAAGAATGTTTGTAGCTTATACACCTCTTCAAGCTCCACCGAAATACCATCAAGACCTTCATTTATATCGTTGTCCATTTCCCGAGATAATTCTTCCCATCCATGATAGCTACCACAAAAAGGTACAGTTGCTGAACATTTTAGTAATTTCCATAGGAGTGCACATCTCCGGAGATATGGAAGGGTAAACCGCTTTATCATAACAGCTGATGGGCAAGAAAAATCCAGATAACTAGATGCAAAATATTGTTCACCAACTGCAGCCTCAGCCATAATCATTTGAATAGAACTAATAAGGCCGTTGGCATGTGCTACTTCCGATAGGTCACAATGATAGTTTATACATGTTACCAAAGCCTGCATCCCAACAAATATGTTGTTACCTATTATATCCAGAAAGGCTCATTTCAAATGAATATTTGTTTAAAGAGACGGAGTGTCAATATGTAACAGATTTACCTGCAGTACGCAGACAGCATAGAACAAATGAACAAGAGGAACAAATGACTCTATCCAATATGGAAATGGAAGTGGTAAACAAAATAAGACCCACATCAAGGAAGAAAATGGGTCGTGCATAATAATGGGGTCTGCAGCTCTTCTCCAGAACTGGACGTCAGGAAAGAATTTTCCCTTCCCACCCTGGAGCATTTGTGATATATGACCTGCCAAACAGAATGTCAAGGTAATAACATTGAAGTGGAGAATAATCGCAGTCTACAGACCTAAGTCTAACATCATATTAGATAACAGATGACAAGATTTACATTTTCATACCAGCTAAGAGCATAACAGATATGATCAAATTCCTTACAGCATTTGATACAAAATTATGCCGAACCAATTTTTGTTTATGTTTACCATCATCTTTGCATTCATTCATGTCAACTATTTAATCCACTCATGACACTTTTTGTTTATTTAAGATGAAGGAAAAAGTCCATTTTTTTGAAGTACAACATCCCGCTCCTGCAAGGTTGAAGAGAATTTTATATACATGACATGCATATATGAAGACCTCCATGCATGAAGGATTGCCAGATTGGAGGTTTCACCCAGCATGATCAGTTTTGTTTCCATTGTCGATTCAAATCATCATGAGAAAAATTTCATGTAGCTTGAATCAAGTTAGTATAAAAAAGTTTTTCATATATCATAGTCGCCTGAGGGCACACATGTATAATAAATCTAAAAAAACATCAACATGGAGAGACACACACCTGTGCATGCGCATGCAATTTCAAAACATCCTACCTTTTTGGCTGCCTTCAGAGAACTCGTCCAGGGAAACACCAGAGCTTATGGACTGAGAAAAGAGTTGCATGCCTCTAAATCTCAAAAGCACCTGCACATGATTCTGATTGTAGTTTATTTGAGCAACCTGGAGCAATAAGGACATCACAAATCCTGTAGTTGAGTCAATTTCCTTGATTAAAGCTCGTGGTCTAGAACCAGAATTTGATTTCCCATGACGAGCAGCTATTTCAGTTGATATGAGAGAATATCTTAGCACATCCCATAGAATCAAAGAATGATTCACCCTCCCAGATGTCAACAATGCATTTCCTCTATCAGGAAAATACAATCTGAAGAGAGTCTGTAAAAGAGGCTGCAAGGTTGGCTTTGAAGCTTCATCAAGTCGTGTAGAAACATTTCTGTACCCGCTCCTTCTGACCATCTTTTCTGTCCCTTGCAGAAGAGACAGAGCTTCTGGAATCATAATCTTGTAATTACCTAAAGCTGAAGAAGTTGATGAAGCCACACTTGATGGTTGGCTCTTGAACAGCATTACAGGTTTCTCAATCTTGCCCATACCACTGGGTGCTGGCACAACTGAGTTTGTGAATCTCCGGCACACAGGACAGAGGAACTCTCCCTGAAATGAGATTAATGAGACAAGTATTAAAATATGTATACATGTGTATGTGTGTGCACATATTTTATATTTGTGGTATGTATATATGTATTTCTGTATCAATGTAGTTTCTTATTTTCTGTTTTTGTATCTTTTTTCAGTTCAGTTCTAGTCAAAATAATCAAACTTTGTACAGGACTTAGATAGGCATTGGCTAGCTAGCCCAATGGATTACTCCCCTTTATATTCTATGCTTTTCTAAGCATTTTGTGAATTTAATACAGAATTGTTTTTCATTCATGTGACCCTTTGCACATTAATAGTTGGACTTCATGCCTTGAGAGTGTTCGCTACTGCTGTGATTGCAAACAAATCCTGTGTGTTGTAGCCAAAGACTCAAAAGTGCTAGGCAGGCCAAGTCGGTGGCATTCCAAAAAGGCCTAGTAGATGCTTAGGCGGGTGCTCAGGTGCTGCCTAGTTGGGTTCAGAAATAGAATATGGAAGAAAAAAACAAGGAGGAAGAAGAGAAAGAAGAAGCAGAAGCAAAAGAAGGAAAAGGATGAGAAAAGGCAATGGTGGAAGAAGATGAACAAGAAGAAAATGTGAGGCAAGAGTTCCTAGGTGGCCCAGGCTATTAGGGCTTAGCCACCAAGGCACGCTAAGGTTGTGGCTTGTATTGAGTTATCTGCTGGGAATTTACTGATAAGAACATTAAGCAGTACATTCAGAGATCGAAAATAAAGCTCAAAAGTACCTGATCTGGATCGACAATGTGTGCCCCTTCGAAGACAGTCCTACTTGCATACCTGCACCAAAGACTCTTAGTGACATTTTGAGAATAGCATGACATTTTGATGATATGACAAGGCAGCTTAGACTATGAACAGCATCAAGATATTTCCAAAATATTGAACACATTAGCGGTATGGTTCGAACTTAGAAGTACAGACATCAATGATGTTAGTCATATAGTTAGAACTTTAAAGTCTGAATCATAGCCACCGACATCATTCTCAGCCACGTAACAGTATTTTCTTCCACCCATAATAATATACTCTGTTGTATCACCAAAATAGCCTCATAACATACTGACTGCTGTAACTGACTTACAACTGTTGTAAAAGCAGGTTTTTGTTTCTGTAGCTCACGCCTAGCAGTTACTGTAGGTGTGCACATAATTACACCAGTTACAGCACTGTAACATTCCTGATACCGACTTCAAGGGTGTAAAATGCTGTTTTCCAGTTTTCCTTAATAGTTATCATATATGCATCATATGTCTGCCGATCTATATGCTGTGATATTTATCACACTGACTCTACTGCTAAAGTTTCAACTGCTAAGATAAAGCTACCAAAACAGCTTTAAAAGGAAAAGCTGTTCCCACTTATGGACACGAGTACAATTCAGTCAAACCAAGTCCAATTTGGACAAAAAAAATTAAAGCATGGTTGAATTAACAGCACCCCAAACTTCCAACATATCTAGAGCTGCACCAGTGTCCACCCAAAACAGGATCCAATCAATAATCGGACAAGAGTTTGGCAAGATATTTTCCTTTCAAAACCAGAAGTTCAACCAAAATATGAGTCCATTTATATGTAAAAGTCGGGTACAATATGTTTTTTGCTTAAAAAAGAGTCCACTTCGCTATGAACTGTCTCCAAAATGACTATGTAAGATCCCATTAAACTAACCCTAGAACAACCTGTGTACATCCTCAATTATCACAAGCTTAAGTATATATGGAAACATGTTAAAATTAATTACATTCACTCCAGAAGTGGGAGAGCTGATAAGTAAACACAATGTGTTGCACCTCCCTCATCGCTCATCCTATAGCCACTGCACGCTTCTTTGAAGCTTTAATTATGCTCTTGCACTTTCCCTTCCACGCCTTCATGTTCAGCTGACAATCATGGATCTCAAGGTTCTAACTTACACAGAGGACAATGACTTCAAGAATAAACTATTACCTTAAAAATTGAGGTAGATCATCAATTGGAATTTTTATGTTTTTATATTTGCTTGAGGGAATGTCTTGAACATTTTTCTTTCAAAATTATGAATTCCTAATTCCTTTGTATTAATTCAACCCAACTTTGTAATTAATTTTGCTATTTTACTAACATTCAGTATCATTTAGATTTACAAATACTCTAAGTAATAGTTATCATCCCACATCCTACTAAAAGTTCTAAAGCACCACGGTTCCAGCTTCCACTTCCTCTATTGCTTCTTTTTTCCACTTACTAGTTTAGCAACTTCAGCTAAGACTGGCCTGCAGGACAAAAACAGGTTCACTTTTACTAGAGCAATCCTATTTAACCTGGCAAACAACTGAAAGGTCAGACAAACTTCACAAATTCATTTTCCAACTAGGTGACAAAAAAAAATACATACACTGGCATGCAGAGTATGTACACTACCAGTCTACCACCTTTTCTTCTTCAACTATGCACCACTCCCAACCATTGCATCAGTTAACTGATTTCTCCTACTTTTGAGTTTAAACCTTCAGTGTACTGCTCGTTCCAGAATCCAAAGGAATTAGGGTGACAAAGAAGCAATCATGCTACAATAGCCATTGAAGATTTGAAGAAAAAGACAGTACGTATTTGACATTGCCCTTCACCGGGTTTTGAATGAATGCTGATATGAGTTCGCGAACAATATATTAAACGAGAAATTACCTCTGCCTTAGGGAAACTAAATAACGGTTCCGGCACTCTTGGTGAACAGCATGCCCACATGAGGAAACATGAATCCCATCACAGTTCAAGGGACCTACTCCATCAGACATAACATGCCGTCTACCAGATGTCGATGCTGCACCTGCATTTGCTCCAGAACCATTACCTCCAGACGGACGGGTGTCCGACATCCATCGCGACACGGACTGCACATACTCTCTTAGCAAAGGCAAATCCATGTCCCGACCAGCTGTTGTAGCTTCTTCAGGATGTGTAGCAGAAGAATACTGACCCCCCTCCCATAGATGTGCATCAATTGAATTATCCGATATACCAGGATCTTGAGTAACATCAGTTGACATATCAAGAGGAGGAATGTTGCTATCAGTATCATTACGAGACAAAGTTAAGGGATCAACAAAATGTTCAACTTCAGCTCGCCGGCCACCATGAATAACCACATTTACAGCATTTCTTATCAGCTCCACAAAGTGGGTTGATGGATTTATCTCCACAGTGCTTGAATCAACATTTCCACTGGATGGATCAACAACATCACTAGTGGCTGGAAAATTATGTCTGTCCTGACAAAGCTCATCCCATGACAGTGGGGGTTTCTCAACAAAGCTTGTCAAGCGGGATTTCTGTTTTCCATTATGCAATAAGAAGATATGCATTTAATGGTTCTCATCAGTTTAAAATGAGAATCTGAATACTAATTAAAGAAAGACTGATTACCTGAAGAAGAATCAGATATGATACAGAGCTCCGTGAAGTCGGATCATGACAAAGAGAACACACAGCAGCTGGTTCTTGGGGAAACCATTTGTTATCAAGAGAATTCTGCTTCTGTGTCAATTTTGACGAATCTAACTCATCAACTGCTGGCTCACCTACGCTTGCAAGAAACTTGGACTGTGCATCTCTCATCTGTGCCTGCAAATACGCAATACATAAGCAGCTAATCAGCAAAAATCACTTGCACCACAAAAGTGAATATGGTGATTGTACCAAAGATATTTCAATTGAAACTGGAGTACATCATCTGAAACAGGGAAGTTGTCAAATGTACTAATGTGTGCTGCTTATAAAACAATAGCAAAATAGGTGCAGACACAAAAGAATTGAGGTTAGCGATGGTTCATGAACTGGGCAGCTGATTTTCAACCCTGTCTAGCTCTTCAGAGGTAGTTAATGTCATGTTTGTTTAGTTACTAAATCAAACATGAGATAAGCATGTACCAAATAAATGAACACAGAACACAGAACCAAGAAAAGCTTTTAGAGGAAAAGCAACTCCTTCAGACTAGGCCTGCTAGCGGCTTATATGGAAGAACTGAACCGAAGATCAGCTCGCCACAAGCCATGAGCTGGCCTTTAATAAACAGACCCGAGCCTAGATACCTGGCCCATTGATTCAGCTCATTTAACGATGCCAGTAGTAAGATTGATCTTAATGGGCAGACAGTTATCAATAGATCCTACAGTCATGTTAAATTATTAAATTAAAACCAAACAGCACCAAGGATGACAACATGCCAGCCCCAGGTAGCAGACAGTTATAAAGCATCAATCACCCCAAGGCAATGCTAAGCACCTGAACACTAAGGGACCTATTTCCTCCAGTCAGGAGAATGCAGAAATCCAAGTTCAGCTTCCAAGTAAGATACAAAAAAGTAATAAACATCCAAGAGTTTGGATCATCAACAAACCTAATTTCTAACAGGGCTAACTACTTGATCGCTAAAAGTCCCACACAAAGAATGATGAGAATCCTTAAACATGTTCCCCGTATTCATCAAAATTACCAGCTTACACGTCAGTTACAATCTCAGCAATTACCTCAGCCTTACAATTTATGATGCCTGTCTGAGTAATGATGAGGGTGCTACACTTGCCTACAAGTCCACCTTAACTGAGGCATATGGAACTATTGTAGCAGGAAATGGGATTAAGTTGTTTCCTATATATAAATGTATATAGGCAAACCTTTTCAGCACATATGGAGGATATGGGAAAGTTTGTCAAAATTACACTGGATAAAGAAACCAAAACAGAAAACATCTTATAAATAGCCACCAGAAAGTGGTAATTAATAGTTATGAAGCATCAATAATTTTTTTCAAAATCTACACTTGCTGAAATAACCAAACAAATTTAACTTGGGTCAACTAACATTCTGAAGAAAAAAATTGCAACTCATCCCAAATATTCCCTCGTATGATCTCTACAGTGTTTCCAACTTCATTTGGTTCCAACTGTTCATTTTTGTCCTTGCTTATGTTTTTCAAAATCCATTTTTATTCAAACTCTCAATCACCAGACAACTATTCCCATCAATTTATCCTTGCTCCTGTAAATGTCACATTTAAATTTCATAACTGTTGAGTCCCTGTCTCCACAGCCGCATCCATGACAAATATCCATTATTAGAGGTTTAACTTCAGGAAAAGCCATCAGCTCTTACCAACAGAAAAAATGGAGAATCATCTTTTAAACATTCTATCCAAAGACCATAAGCAGATTTGGCAAACCCATCAATCACCTCACCCCATGACCATACAAGTCCACCAGGATCCGACACCAAATAGCACACAACCACTAGGTCATCCATCAAGATTGACCACTTATTCTGTATCATTCAGTTTATATTTCTTGATGCACATTGCTCATAGGCAGGTTTGTGAAGAATCAATCACGACCAACCATACCCTAGAGCTTCCTTGCTCTGTTGTGTCCCAACTTTATTTACTTTGCAGCACAGATGGAATCATCCATATTTCATTCATGTGCTAGCATAAAAAAGTACCAAACTCTGCCATTCAAGTTATTGAGCCAACCTGATTAAAAAAAAAAAAAAAAAGACACTGGGCATCCAAGTCTAATCAATCACCATGACAACTAATTTTGCATGTTCTACAACAGTAAGCATATTCTAGTGAAAAGAAAAAGATGGATGACCAAAACAAATTTTATGCTATGATGATTACCAATAACCATGGATACAAGTACATGCTCCACATAAGTCCAGCAAAAATATAACTAGATGAGGACACAAGGTTTCACAGGGAAGTGGATTAACTTGATGCAGGACAACTGCAACCCACCATTATAACAGCCTGACGCTCACGAGCTTTTGCCTTCTTCTTAGCAGCATCAGAAGCTAAAACACAGGGATCTCCACCAAATTTTTGCAACTTCCCTGGTAGGTGCAATATCATGTCAGGAACTATTTTTTCCAGTTCATTACGGCATCCAGCATCAAGTTCCGCAAACTTCAATAATAAGCTCTCAATCAATGTAGCAATATTCGCAAAACCAGACTCAAATGTTCCCAACTCATTAACTTCATAATCCTTCCGACATTTTCTCATCAAGAGAACAAGAAGCGAAAGCAAACTCTGATGTCCTGGTGCAAAATGTGCATCAGACCAATCTACTACTACAACTTCTCTTGCATAAGCTAGAAGAGGCAGGATCACCTCTTCATCATTTGACAGATGTGCACTTGAGCTTGTCGAGCCACTTGGATTTGTTGAACCACTGATATCAGAGTTGCTGCTATTTTCTTGACAATGGGCCATACAGATATCTAAAGCCAAAGAGAGCAGATGTAACGCTCTAAGAAGAACCCCATCAGGTGCTCGTGAAGACGAAGATTTTTCTGCAGCAACCGCATAATAGACTACAGCTCGTATTATCTCAAGTACAGTACGAGATACAGCAACCTGAAAAAGTCCATCCAGGGGATGGAAAACCTTTGTCCAGCGAGGTAGTTGAGCAGTCATAGCAGGTACATTGCAAAATCGCAAATATCTTTCCTCAGCTAATTGCAGATCCTTTGAATTCCAACGAGGATGATAAAGGTCCAGTTCCTTCCAGTAAGTTCTCCGCAATGAATATCTTCCCTGAAATATTTATAGGGGAAAATGGATGTAGTGATAGTAGACTTGTCTGCATTTATAGAAGTAGAGAGAGAAAGTAAACATCACAAACCGGTTTCATGCCAGATGGCTTGGAATAAACTGCAACCATGTCAATGGTATTCTGAAGTTGATCACTCTCAGAAAGACTTCGTGGAAGTGCTTTAATAATCTGACTGTGAGTTGCATCTCCAATTACAAGCCTGTAAATCAATTCACGTTTCAATTTATCTGCAGCACTTAATCCACAAAGCTGACGCTCTTTGACAATTTGTATTATAAGGATTATCATATCCTGCACCAATGCTGATTCGTATCTGCAGAAGTGAATGTAGACTGGGTTAGTGAGTCATCATATAAAAAGGACAAGCATATAATTTACAATAAGCACATCCCTGCACTTTCTTGAAATGAATTAAAGGAAGATACCTCAGGCTATATACAGAAACTATTACTAAAATATTTAACGTTTACAATTTTTTTTTGATATTCAACGTCATTGGTTCGAACAGAATGATTGCTGACAATAGTAGGACAAAACAAATAAAAGGAAACAGATCATCACATGGTTTCTTTAATGAGAAGGAACAAGAATAAGTCATGCGCAACCAAACACAGCCTAAGTACACAACCATAGTAATACAATATCTACAAGTAAACTCAACCCACTTTTTGAACCCAACAGTTTAGCACAATTGTGGATGTCTACAAGGACCACAACCAACACACAATGCACCTGATCTAGGCTTCGAACCACTACTGTCTCTTATAGTGCAAAACCCTGATTTGCTTCCCTAGGTGAAGATTCTTGGGAGTTCAAAGGGCATGTATAATATTATATTGGAGCTTTACACTATTAGAGATGTAATCACAAGTATGCCAGGTCAAACCAGCCAGTCAGTTAGCAGGTTAAACCAGTATGTCAGGTTTACCTCTAGAAGATTGGTTCCTTCATTACACTGAAAATACTTTTGGATACTAAAGATCATGGATCAGCATCCACAAGCCCAAAATAGGATTGTAATTACCAGAAGCTGTTACAAGGCCAAAAATGGTCTGCAAACAACCATTTAGCACAACTTAATCCACCTAAAGATGCCACCATTTTCAAACTACAATGCCACCATTTAAAGATAACTACAATAAATTGACTACCTGACACTCCCAAACCCATGTGTCTAAAAGGAAGATGACTCAGCACCTTTTCTAATTGAACCCAGTAGAGGCAACAGGCTAAAAATATCCATACAGGATGCAGACTCTTTTCCACCCCTCATGATGATTACAATCAGAATGAAGAAGACCCTCCATGGAACTGCATCTCTCAAGTTCCAAATACTATTGGTCTTTTGTTTTGTGAAGTGTGAACAAATGTGTGTTCTATGTCTATAAACACCCACCAACAACAAATGACCATCGAATTTGTACCCTTCACTGAGAGCAATTTTAAAATTTTGAAAACAATCACCAGACTGAACACATTAGATAGGAGGAAAAAAAAAAGTTAAGCCCTTTGATCTAAGAAAACCATAAAATCTTTCATACAAAAAGTGGAACCATACTCATTAGAACGGCGTGAATCAAGTGATATATAATTCACCAGACCAAATCTTTCCACGATCCTTCGAACAAATGCTTCTGGTGGAGCTAATGCAGCACAAAATTGTAACATGAATAGATCAAGGTCCAATCCTTGTTCACACCTGAGAAGGCAAGCCAACCAACCAATCATGTAACCAGATATATATTTGCATTATACTGGTATAAATGGGTCCTTAGATCCTGCCATCCACAAATATGCAGTCTATAAAGTATGAAACTTGGCCTTCGATTCAAGGCATTTCCCAAAAATCCAAGATGAAGGACAGATTCTAGAGGCCAAACCTGTGGACTGATCATTTTCAAACTTTGCACGTGAAACAATCTGGACTGTTAAATTTTAAGTGTTTACAATAACTGAGTTATACATCAAAAAGACATAATATCATGTGTTGATTATTTGGCTTTTGGACATGTAGATAATGTCTGTGTGGTTAAATTTTGTGAAAAAAGGGGTCTGTAAAGTACAAGTCATTAATTTCAAATGTCATGGAATCAGTAGCAAAGCCAGAATCTAAACTAAGGCCAAAAGCATGTTGATGAAATAAAAAGGAAAAAGAAAATACGGTGGAAAGCAATACAGATTCAAAATAGAAGAACAAAAGCAGAGCCTTGTAGGATTACTAAAGATACAAATTTCACATTAAGCACCAACTAACAAAATATCATGCAATATCTTTTAAAATCAGTACACTTTTGAAAACTTCATTTTTATAACTTTATTAAATGTGCTGCAGCATTTTCGTATCTACATTCCAAAAATTTATTCATCAATAACATGGAGGCCATGTAGAAAATAAAAAGAATATCATATGACATATCATTTGCTAATGTTTTTTCTTTGAATGAAATTCCAACTTCTAAGGACTAAAATTTATTCTTTCTCTAAAGTCTAAACCAAAACAATTTTCATCTTGTAATATGATAACCACCTGGGTTCACAACTAGATAAGTTAACACATTATACTGACCAAGTAGATTAGTTAAATGTCATCATCTCCTTCCCAGAAAAGCACAATGCCACCTTAACATTAGAAAAATATTTGACAAAAAAAATGTAAGCAATTATTTGATTAGACAGGTTACAGTGATTTGCACGAGTCATTCTACTCCAAGAAAACCATAGAGGCACAGATACATACGAATTTATACTGGATACATACCTAAACTCATTTTCGATATACTTTTCACTTATCCTGAGCACAAAGAAATGCTTGTTATTGATTGTCTGCTATGGGCCATGTTTTTGCTTCAGCACATTTTACAGACATCAGGCTTTTGATGTGATACAAGCCATTGATTCTTTGGTTTGTAAAGAAACACATCTAAGCATGATCATTGCCTAAAGATATTTTCTCTACTAAATCCACGAGAACACAATATGTACAAGTATTAGGTAGAACAACATATAGAACCAGATAGTAGAACATATTTGGCTCCCTCTCTCTCTCTCTCTCTCACACACACACACAAAAAAAAAAAAAAAACAATTCCACAATGAGTTTGGATTTTTAAGTTAAAGTCTGTTTTCCTTCCTAGCTTCTTCACCAATCCTAGGGTGGAGAACATAGTTGTCAAAAGGGAAAAAAAAGGGGAAAGAAGTAAAGGAAGAAAGATGTGAGAGAGTGAGAGAGAAATGGGGTAAAAAAAACCCAGTCTCAAAATGGGACTAGTTGAATTCATTCCTATATAGAACCAGCAACAAACAAAGTCATCACCTTACCATCGAACATTATGATAATTTTCACATAGTGACAGAACTGAATGGCCATTTCTTCTCCACATACCAGCACGAACCTGAGCACAGAATACCCTTACACGAAGTGGGTGTTCCATCATGAAGGCAGAAAATCCACAGGGATGGCAACCACCCAACAGAAGCCCAAAAAAATTCTGAGATCTTTTGGACTGGCTAGATGAAATTCCTTTATTCTCCGGCATTTCATGTTCCTGGTGATATTTCTCTATTGTTTTATGCAATACCAATGAAATTAATCGATGCAATGGAAGGTGAATAGATATGTCATCGGAACCAACATCAAAAGATATATCAGACCACTCTCTCAAACTTAGAATGCTTAATGTTTCCACCCTACTTCCAAAGTTTGTACCATCTTTAGCAAAGTTACTTCCATCTGCTTGTACTTCTCTGCTTGAACCACCATGGCCACAACTAGTGTTGTTCATTACAGAATCACTACCCATCATAGTAGTTCTGCTGCCACCATCTGCATCACCATAACCAAAAGAACCAGACCTCTGCCTTGATGTACTGGTTGAAGGTGCCTGGGAATTTAGAGAAGTCAGCTGAAACAAACTCATAACACCCCTGTTCCTCACTCTTGATCTAGCCGACCTCCTCAAAAGCAAATCACCAGCAGGTGCACCGGTACTTGTTGCAAGCAACTGTGATCTTAACCTGTTAGGTGATCCCAGCCATTTGTCAATGGCGACAAGGCATTCAACCATCAGCCAAGCTACAGCAGATGGACCAAGAAGATGGTCCATATTCCAAGAATGATGAGCTACTGAAGCAGTAAAACCATGCTTGATTTCCATCGGAACATGACCAGAATTGTCCTCGGACAACCTGCCAACTTTTGCATGACGAAGGCCATCACCTTCTATATCTGTAAAGCCAGTATAAAACAGGCCTTCATCCTTCATCTCATCAAAAACAGCAGATGAAAAAGCTCCAGCTACAAGCAGCAAATGGATATTCCCCATCAACTGTTCCAGAATGAGAGATGCATGCCAACTCTCATTCTCTTCCTCCACATGAAGACCTGTTGCCCTCCTTTGGGGATCCATCCCTTGCACAAGAGATAAAATCTGTATCCATGACCTGCAGATATCTTGGCGCTCTACACAGACAAACCTGGGTACCTCAGGGTGTCCCATAACAAACCGTATATCCTCAACCAAGCGAAAAACAAGGTCGTAGACAGAATGCCACCTATTCACCTGAAAAATAAGTTGAAAGTTGAAACTGCTTACACAGCTAGCATATAGAAGAACCCAGAACAATAGATTTTCAAATACACAAGTAAAAACTAAAACCTTAAAGATTCTCTCTCTCTCTCTCTCTCACACACACACACACATATATATATAATATTTTCGGGACTCGATTCAAATCTCCTGTCCTCTCCTCTGCTCTCTAGGATTCACCAATCCTAGGATGTGGTGGATGGTTGTGAATGGGAAGAATAAGAAAGAAGAAACGAAAGAGAAAAAGTAGGTGAAACTGTAAGAGAGAGAGAACAAAGGGGTGGAAAAACTCGGACTGGCTGAACCTATTTTGAGGCAAACTTTGTTGAGAATTTCCACAAATGATAATGCTAGTATTCCTACATTAAGTTTCAAAATGACAAATGCCAGTACTCCCATCCTATACACACACACGTGTCTGATTTCTGATGAAATGGCAGATGCTAGTCTTTCCACTCTAAGTTACAAAATTAATTTGACCTGGAGCTTTTTGACGACATGTATGTCATGCTTTATATAGGACCCAGGTTTGATCTATGATCATGTGTAATTTTTTTAGTGCCATTAACTTTCATGCCTTCTAAATCGTAACTAACACCTATTCAAGTAGGAAGTAAACAAGACACACGTCACACCCAAAGAATGGCATAACATATATCATGCACCTAAATAATTAAAAAAGTATGTGTTGATACCTAGTTGAGGAGGCCCCTAAAAGGCCTGGTCACTTCCTAATAGGTCGTGACACCTTGGTCCGGACCGTAAAGCAAGTCATATGAACTTGAAAATTGCAACATTAGTTTAAAGTTTAAACAACCAAAGCAATCACAAGAGACTCTCACATGATTAAAAGTTAAAACAATTAGGATAACATCACATAGCCTTCGAAAACAATAAAAAAGCCAACTTCTCTGCTGCTAGCACTTGCCTAAACTCCTTGGTAGCCATAGGTACCTAGACTTACACCTAGAGTCTCTAGGTGGTGCTTTGGAAGCACTCTTTGACTACACACTACAAAGATATGTACCAAGAGATGAATCAAGTTAAACGGAATATAGGAATAGAATAAGATCAGACAGCCATGGACCTAAAATTATCAAATGAGAAAAATGCATCTTCCAACTCCAAAAGACCAGATCTGTCGTCTAAGTATCAGCCAACATAATGTCTATGACATGAGTTTGTCCAGTGCATTGTTTACAAGCTAATAAGGACATATACAGTCCCAGATCCAGGCAAAGTCTTTCAAATCCTTAGAGTAGTCATTCTATGAGAACATGTTTAGGTTTATATAAATGGGTCAGACCCATGTTGCATGTAGATTCAACATTAGAATATTCAATTAACTTGTTGCAATGGAACGGAGTTCAGGCTTGGATTCAGACTCAAAAGGAAAAATTAGTTGAACAAGTCACTCTGAAGATCCATTCACAATCTCAGACCATATCCAAATTTATGTTCAATTATGTTGATCTAATGTTAAAAATGCAAATTAAATAAATTTTCATACAGCTCAAGGAGTTCACAATGGTAACTAGCCTTGTACAAACCAACTCCAAGTTGAATCTCAACCTTATTACAATAGGATTCATGTTTTTTTTACCAAATCTAATCAGTCGACTTCTAGTTGACATTAACAAACATATTAACTTTACCAAAATGATGACATTTAAACATTGCCTACAAAGGCCCATCCATAGGTAAAAGGAGAAACAATGGAAAAATAACATAAATCAATGACTTTAACAGGTAACAAAGAAGTTGAAAATGATAAAAGAGGAGATGAAGAATTGCCTGTATATGACCATCAACATTGATGCAAAATACAAGAAGCTCCTCCAAACAGCCCAACAAGATGCCTAGAAGGTTGTTTTCTTTCACAAGACGTGGAGCGAGAGTAGGCACAGTAAAGATCTGCACTGAGAAGCTTGACAATACCATATTCTCAGGTATATCAAGATTATTTCCTTCACCACTCCTTTTGATAGCTTCATTCACAAAGTCTGCATGACTTTTTATAAATACCTTGGCAAACTCATACTTAAATCTTGGCTCCCCTAGCAACTTCAAAATCAATTCATGAAGCTTATTTGCATCATGCTTGGGCAAGAATCGTTCTGCTCTAACAATTACATCTAATAAAGCATGTGGTGCTGACAATAAACTAGTCGCAATAAATCTAAGTAAACTTTCACTGCACCTGCAAAATTCCATTAGCATATCAATAATAGCAGAAGAAAATCCCTTTGACAACTCCACGTCCACCTTGAGCTCCTCTTCTTCAACATTCTTAAGAAGCCCCGCTTCTAAATGCAAGAGCTTATCTTTCCATATGAGGAGCAATGTAAGAAGAACAGGCCCTACTGACCTAGAAATGTCTTCTGAAAGAGCTTGGACCTGCTCAGGGCCTCTATGTCTGGAGCAAAACCCTTGCCTTTTCCAAGCAGTCGCATCACCACAATCACAACATCCTCCCCCTGTCTTTATGACAGAATAATCATGATCTTTGTGATTCCCATTCTGGAAACAAGGCACACAAATTGCGCATGTCGGATCATGCTCACAGGTTCGACAGCGGTATGCAATGTCATTATTTCCCCAGATAGTTCCACACACACCATGGTGGTTGTTATTCCTTGCTAAGTCATCCAGCAATTCCCTGGGCTCGCCTTTGAACATAAGCCACTGAAGCCACAGCATGCTTTCGTGATACTGCTCTTTTATAATTTTCTTAATAATATCAGCTGGATGTTCATGAGTCTTGACTACAGAATAGAGCTCCGATATTTCTCTGGAGGTGGGTAAGACAGCAGAGACCAACTGAGGTATCTGGCTTTTGTTCTTTAGGGCAAAATTTACAAGGCCTGGCTGCAATAGGTCCTGTAGATCCTTAGGAACTCCAAAAAGTGCAAGCCTCTGCCAAATAAAATAATAAAGGTTCAATGGGAAAAGAAAAACTTAACAGCTAATTTTGCTAGACTACAGCAGAAAATTTCTTCACATAAAAGCGGGCAGTGTTCGGATATACAAACAAAGAGAAGCAAAATATTTAAAATGTGCAGGTAGGAACTGATATGCAGACAAACAGTGATGAAGCTTTTGGTAAATATTCGATCACCTACTATACTATCATATATATACCCATTTTTTCCCTAGCCGCACAGACGTGTTTCTAAGCATAACAGAATGTCATGACATTGCCGCCGTGGATCCATCTGACTAGGATCGCTAAGTCTTCCGTTTATCAAAATCAAACAGCAGCATGTTTTGTCTTTTATATATCACCAACTTCGTACATGGAAACCCCGCAGTGGCAGCGACATTATTAAAGTTATCTAAGATTCTAAACAAAATGACCTCCTCCAAATATGTTATTTCTTCTGAAGCAAGAGGGAGAAATAACCCAACCGATTACAAGTATAGATGCGTGCCAATACATTGTCCAGCAAAACAGAATTATCCTCACCACCCCAACATTACATATTCATGACAGCAACACTCCAAAAAAAAAAAACACTCGTATTCAGCCTCTTACCAAGTAATCATCGTGACGACTCACCTCGAGTTTCTAATTTCCACATGCACAAACTCAACAACCTTTGAACTTTAAAGAAAAGGTGGAAAACCACAAGTACGAAATCGGGCTGGTGAACAGAAGGATATAGACCAGAACCAAATTCCTAATGTATAATCGCGTCAATTTTCAGGGGTTGGTCTCGCAACATGAAAACGGGAAAGCAACATAGCGGATACAAACACAAACGCAACCCATTTCGATCGGCCTGGACTGGAGTCGCAATTACCCGAACGATTAGGTCGGTGGAGGAAGGAACCGAATGCTCCGGAGGAGGAGAGTCGATGTCCATTCCCGCCATGAACCGCAGCCACCGGCAACAATCCCACTGTCCGAACCTCCGCCTTCGCCGCCCCAGCGTTGCCGGACGGAAATAGGAGCCAGAGAAGCGAGAGAGAGAGAGAGAGAGAGACGCTCAGGTGTGCCCTAATCCTCCCACTAGGGTTTCCATCTCCACCTTCTTCCCTCCTCTCTTGCTCCGGAGACGTCTCGATCGACAGAAACAACAGTCCCTCTCCTGGGCGCAATCTTGCTCGTCCCGCAGAAGGGGATGAATTACTGTTCTCCCCGCCATTTTATACCCACCGTTTTTACGTGGCGCTTCCGCGTGTGGAGACGCCATCTTTTGAATCCGGGTCGAATTATTATTGGATAACCCGATCTGTTTCTACTTTCAGGAAAACGAAAAAAAACACCTCAACGTATTTTTCATAAAAACTGAAAGCCGAAACAAATTTCAAAACCTTCGCGTCATTTTGTAAATGCTATTTCTTAAGGTTAAATTAAATTTTTAACTTTTAAGGTGGCATAGTAGAAAGTAATTTATTACATAATAACTATCCGGTTAACAAAGTTTACTTCAAACTTTTAGCTGACAGTTTTTATAAAAGTTATGGTACTTGTCAAAAGTCATTTTTTAGTTTATAAACAAAATATGGGCCATGAAAAAAGGAAAATTGTGAGCCACACAACACAAACAAATAGGTTCGCTTATGGAGCCAAGAAATTTTTTTACGGGGGTAGCACAAAAAAACGTGAAGGGTAAAGTAATTAATTTTTTTTTTTACAGAAAATCTCGTTTTATCGACTTATTTCTAACATCATACTTGCGTATGCTCACGTGTTTCTATATTGATTTCTTTCTTGTAAAATTATTCGAATTAAATAATATATGTTTATACAGAAGGACACGAATCATTCTAAAGCATATGTTTAATAATACTTTTTTTTGTACTCACAAGGGAGTTTTACTTTAATATGTAAAATTATCTTTAATAACCATCACCGCCTTAACGCGGTTTTACTTTTGTGGTCAAATAAATAAGCCATCAGTTTACATATTTGTTATTGCCGGTTCATGGAAAACAATTATTTGCAGTACTAATTCCCTTTAGTGATAGATAAAATATAATTTGATTAAAAACTTGTTCACATCAACGCATTCGTTTGCTGTGGGGCTTTCAGAATGAAGCCACAATTATTGAACCGGAAAAACTTTTATGACAGTGATGTCCTTTCGTAGACGTGGTAAATTAATGGAGTGCTCACGAAGCAACGCTTCGAGGCTAATGTCGGTCCGAGTTTGCTATATTTAATTTTTTTTATTTCGTAGCTTAAGTAATCACTTCATTTAGGTGCTCTCAAGGTAGGCGGTAAGCTAACCGCCATACTTTTTTTCTCAGCAAAAAATGGGAAAAAAAATTTGCGCTCAATGTTATTTGGATCGGATCAAACTCGACCAAACCCCGCCGACCGACACATATTCCCTGCTTATTTAAATTTAAGTTGAGATTGGGATACATTTTTGTTGACCTAATAAAATGTGCAGATACCCACTTTAGCAAGTTGTTATTTGGCTCCGGTTGGACTCAATTCTGTGGTAGATTTGCCATCATCTAGTGGTTTTATGGAGCCAGATTTTATTTTTCTCTGAAATAATAAATATTTAATTAATAAATTTTCAATTGGACTCGGGGTAGCAACCTGGGTCTAGTGGGGCCGCTTCACCGCTCCATATAAATAGACTTATGTCCACTGAAATCCAAGATGTAAATTCAAAGTTTCAAATTAACTTGTGCCCTATGACGACCCCACCTATCTGTGCTCCGGGTGTACAAGGAAGTTGCTAGTTTGATTCTTAATGAGGTTAGACTCATCAATAATAATAATCTCTTGTTAACTAGTAGGTGATTAGAGATCATGTAAGTCATTTAACCTGGGAAATAAGAAGTCGGGACGAAATCAAATCTGGTACAACTAAAAATTGACGCAAAGGCTTTACATCCCCAACCATCCAACACTTTGTAGAAGTAGTTGGCCTAGTTTTCTAGCAAATTTCCCTTTGAATAATTTTTTTTTTTAAATGTTATGTACGAAGCATAGAATTGACATAATCAATGGCTTGTTTGTTTATGGAGCTTGAAATTGGCTGCCAACCATTTAATTTTAGATGTATAACCGAAAAGAAAGAATCAACTAGTTCAATGCATTTCTCCAAGCCACTTCGGGAGGAGATTGACCCAATTCTCAATCAATGCTTTCCCCACATACAAACTTTCAAATGAACCTTGCCAATAGAATCAATGCGAAAGAATCTTGGCTTCCTTCCAAAACCATGACATCCGCAAATACAAAACACTTACTCTATGAAGATTTGAACGCAACTCTTTTTTGCAACTTTCAACCTCAACTACCACCTCCCTGCCAACAAACACATTTTTGGATTCTCCAATGTAACGCACACAATTAAATGAACATATAAATGGTAACTATAGGTTTTAAGAGTTGCTTAGCCATCTAATCAGGATTTAAACATCAACATGAAAACAAAAAAAAAATTTGCTATGATGCAGCCAGGATTTTTTTCAGGGACGGACCAAACGATCCACGGGTCCAAGAGGAGCGACGGGTAGGGTCAAGAGGAGCGATCTGTTGGGCAAACTAAAAAAAATTGATTTTTTTAATATAAAAAAAATTTCTGCACTCATCTGAGCCGTGGCCCAGGCGGCGCCCCCTCCTTCCGTCTGCCCTTGGGCGGAGCTACTTATAGGCTGGTGTAGGCAGTTGCCTACACTAGCTTCTCAAAATTCTTTATTTTCACATTAAAATCGTTTAATATTTACTTTGTTATACATATAAATGTCCTTTCATGTATGAAAATTGGTGAATCAGTGCGTTTCAAAAAAAAAAAAAAAAATTCTGACTCCGCCGGTAGTAGTCAGATATAATTTATCGTTCAGGCTATCGATACTAATGAAAACTGATTCGGGCGTAGTTGGTCCCTGTTTGGTTGCCACCCCATACATCACACGATGTGGACGGCACGGCACGGGGGCAGGAAGATACAACCACCAACCCTTGATCTTCAATCGTGAGCTTAAATGTCCCGGGACGATCTTTCCCCTCTTTTGCTTTTCTTTTCTTTTCTTGGTAGAGAAAATCTGACGCACACCATATAAGACGACAGTTCGTTACACGGTTCTCCAAGTCTCGAGATTTTTTTTTCTTCGAAAATAAACATGTGGACAAGCAAGGACGATTTTTTATTTGTTTATTTTCTATGATTTTTTTTTTTTGCAACATTAACTAGTGACGGGATATGACATTGTTGCGGAGCCCAACTGAAGGGGTCAAGACGGCTAACTAACCCAAAGGGTTGGTGGGAAAATTGGGTGACCGAGCTTAGAATTGGGTCGCCATCTTCCTGCGCGTGCTTTTGACTGTGATATTGGTCGATTGGGTGATCCACGGATTCGTATTTTTAATTCCCCTCTTTATGTGATGCAATCTTAAAAGAATGATTTATTTAAGTTCAAGTGGTTGAGCAAAGTGGTCTTTTCTCTCCTTGCTATTCCATTCCAAGAAGAGCTGATGCAAATATATATAATTTTTTTTCGTATGTTCTTTGACATGGTCCGTTCTCTGAAGATTTTATTCAAATCACTCAAATTTGTTTGATACGTAGGCTTCTAAATGTTGCATGGGCATGGCTTAGTTGATCAAGTTGGGCGCATGAAAGCCTCACATTATTCGTTTCAATTCTGCTAGTAAGAAATTATTCTTTGAATTTACCTCAAAATTACGGGAGATTCGTTGAATGCTATAACATAGCGTTTTATGAACATGCTTCAATTTTTAAGATAGATTTACAACACAATTTGTCAGTGGAGCACTATAACACCGTTCTATAAAACTGTTTCAATTTTTGAGATAGATTTATAACACAATTTTTTATTATAAAAAAAACCTTGTATGTGTTGTGTTTACAGGCCAAAGGAAATGAAACGCTTCATCAAGTTGACGATGCTCTGGCTCTACACTATGCCTTGACACAAACTTAAACCTTACTTTGTCTTTGTTTGGATGAACGGTAGGCTTGTGCATGTTAAAAAATAAACTCATATATTCAATAATCTTAGTTTTGTATAAAAGAAGTCAATTGCTTTCGATTTTTCTTTTCAAATCTAGAGTGGCTTGATCCTCCACATGGTTAGTTCACAACTTGTCAAATTCCGTGTGTTTCAAAATTTTTGGTCTTTGATGAGCTATGGTTGTGCTTGACACCAGGGGCTGAGTCAAGGAGAGGTCCGTAAGGGCCTTGGCGGCACTTCAATTATTTTTTTAAATTTACATGTAAATTTTGAAAATTTTCATTTTTTTGTATAAAAATTTTGGAAAATTAATATTTTGTTTTGTTTGAAAACTTTAATTCGGCTCTTCGTATGAATTTTTTTTTTTTTACTCTGTCCCTACCTGACACCGTTTTCTTCTAGTTCTTCACGGAAAAACATTCAGAAAAACAATTCAACATGCATACCTATGTGTTCTGTTCAGGTCAAGATGCCAATTTATGTAAAAGCAAATAAAGTATCTATATACAATTATTTGTCAAACTGAGAAGTTTGATTGGTATTGTATTTCCAAATGTTTAAAAGCTGACTTTTTTCAATAATCTGGAAAAGTGCGCTGTTTGAAAATTTTGGGAAAACCAAGAAGGGTATAGGCTTTGAATTTTTAATTTTATCCCAGCGTGGGTATTTCTTCAAAATTCCAGAATTTTCTTTTCTGGTGTACTCTCCGGGTTCTATCGGTCAGAATATTGCATTTTCAAACCCATATTAATCGGAAACATTTTGTCCAACGTTTGACATAAATGGTAATAATGGTTGCAGGTCTTGAAATTCAAGAAAGTTTCCACCAATCTGGCAAACCAACCTCCGCTTACCCATGGAATTTCAGGTGGAAACGAAACTACAAATTTTTTGTTAGAGGTAGGCATGGGCATCGGGGTAGGGCCAGCCCGTTTGAGTCTTGGATTTGGATATAGTCAGCCGACCAGCTACCCGGCCCGATTATTAACGGGCCGGGTAGGGCCGGGTACCGGGCTGGGTCAATCATGTCCGAGGCCTGACCCGGCCCGTTTTGTTATCTGCCCAGTCAAGCTTCAGACATGAAGTTGGTTCCAAGAGAAGAAAAGAGAAAGGGGAAAGAAAGCTAGGCCAAGTAGCGTTTGACCAGAGTAATCCTACCAAAAAGGAGAGCAATTTGTTTTTAGTTCAAAGATTACTATCCAGAGCTAATGTTGTTAAAGCAGTGCGACGACGATGACGGACCAGCAGTGCGGCACGGTATACTATAGACCACCAGTGCGACGGCTAATGGCGGGGACGGTGGTCGGTGGATAACTGAGGCACAATAGCGCAGGCTGCACAATCTCTCCCTTTCAAATGAAAAGGGAAAGAAGATTAGGTTGAGTTTTCTCGACCTAAGCATTATCGGTTAGGTCAAGTTTTCTCGACCTAAGCATTATCGAGCCCCAACTTAAAACCGGGACCCGACCCGTTTTAAATTTTTACCGGGCCGAGCGCAACGGGCGAAAGCCGATGTTAGCAAATCGCGGCCCGGACCTGGGGCCGGCGACCCGCCCGACGCCCAGGCCTAGCTAGAGGGTACTATTTTACAAATCCTTATGTTCTAACAAGTACAATATATAAAAATAAATAAATAATTATAAAGCATATATATATATGCCCGCAATTTAAAAAACAAAAAGTTTTATGAAAACCAAGTATTCATGTAAATACGGGACCAAATTTTAAAACGTACTTGTTAACTCATTTTAAAACATACTTGGGCGACACAACTTTTCTACCAACAATCTTACTTTTGAAAGGCTTTGATCGCACTAGATTGCATTATTTGAACCTCTACAATTGATAGCTATCTCACGATGAAGCAATGAAGAGTACTGTCCTCCTCCTATTTTCCATTTCCACCATGTCTCGTCTTTTCTCATTTATTATAAAGGTGAGCTCTTTCTTATCCATCCTTTTCCTATGGAAGGCTAATATTTTCGGAAATAATTCATCTGAGGCCAATTATTTCTTTGATATCCCAAATAACATAATTGTCCTGAAAAAACATTTGGAGGCTCAATTTAACTAGATTACTCAATAATCTCATCTCGATCAGCCATTTGTGTGGAATATGTTAAGGGGACATTTAATAGTCTCATATTTGATACGCTTAAGATGTAAAAACCATGATCCGAATGATTTAAAGGGTAGATCTTGGGTTTGATCTAAAATCCGACTTCTTTTTCAATACAAAAAAAGTAAGATAAAGATTTAAAGTGTAGATCTTCGGTTTGATCTAAAATC
This sequence comes from Nymphaea colorata, assembly GCF_008831285.2. Lineage (NCBI taxonomy): Eukaryota > Viridiplantae > Streptophyta > Magnoliopsida > Nymphaeales > Nymphaeaceae > Nymphaea > Nymphaea colorata. The sequence continues at coordinate 504,062 of NC_045143.1, read as the reverse complement.
CCTAATTTGATAAACAATAGATTTTAGTATTTCAAACATAGCGAAACGCCCTACTTGCACAGTAAACTAAGCGGAACACAACCTTTCACCTCATCTTTCGTCAAACTTCACGTTCCCAATTGACAGTTTCGGTAAAAAGTTCAGTGCAATAATTTGAAAGGAAATGGTAAGCTTCCAATATATTGTTAAACCAAAGGTCCCCAAATGAAACATTCCCTATCATTTACTTCTGTAGTGATACCACATCGACATCACCATCATCGAATTCAACAAATCTCTTTCGGCCTCAAATTTCTTTCCCTTCTTATTTAATATGAAACAGGACTCATGATAACAGCCAACTTTTATATATATATATATATATATAAGATGTAGAGAGAGAAGTGGTGAGGTTTGCTAGCAGAGGGTGGTGATTGAGATGTTACATGATAGAGCATGCATGTGGGTTGTCATCACTGAAGAGGGAAGCGAAGCTCTCATGGGGGTCGGGGGTGCCGGAAGTGGCAGCAGCCGGAGCTGCAACTTTCCGGACGAAGCCAGGGGGTGCTTTCTTGTCATAGGTCCCCGCAGCGTAGGGACAGGTCACCAAGTTGTAGGGCACGTAGGGCCAGAGCTCCGGCCGCTTCCCGGTGCTCCTCACCGTCTTCAGCACCTTCTTTGCGGTCACGTAGCCTTTCACCACCACCCTGTTCTGTTTTCTGATCACATCCACAGACTTCACCCCTGCATCAAATAACAAAACCAGTCGTCGAATTCAAAATGACAATACTACTTCCCTCTCTCTAATATCCCTCCCCTGTTTCAATGAGAAAAAGGATTGTTGGTAGATAGAGCTGCTATAGGGCAACATTAACAGGACATGATCCAGTTCAAATTGTTGGAAAAAAAATCATAGCATTTCTTCAATGGGCAACGTGTTTGAAATTACCAAAGTATATAGAATGTCAACCTAGCTTCGAAACATTTGATCCGTAACAAAAAAGATGATGCCCAAAAAACTTTTCCGATGTTCGTAAGTCGATTGGAATTATCTTAATTTTGTCAGCTGTAGCAGGGAGAGGCAAATAGAAGATCAATCGATATAGGAAGCAAGAACTAGCTGCGTTTCGAAGTTGAAAATATTAAAGGGCCAAAACATCGACAAATTTATAATAATAATAATAATCAGAAGGAGGAAGAAGAAGAAGAAGGGCAAAAGATCGAAATGATTCCTTCTGGTAAAGATGCAGTGAGCAATTGAATTGGGTGACTGTTTCGAGGGGATCATGTATTATCGTATATTTATATTCTCCATAGTTACTCTACCGTCTGTCTTCTTCATTTCGGCCACTCGAAGGAGATTCATGAGTAGCTTATCATCACTCATCACGAATTGTCTGACCTCCATTGATGAAAAAACTGCACAGATGATGAAGGACCAAGACGCCCATCTACTCAGGCATTCCAAATGGGTATTTAATTAAGAGGATAACAAGTTTCTTACTGAACTCCGTAGACAAGATATGACAGGAGAAATCATGATGAAGGATGTACCTTTCATAGACGAAACCGCGTTTCTAACTTTCCTTTCACAGCCATCGCAGTCCAGCCTCACCTTGAGCTCCACTGTCTGAAAAATGAAATGGTTATTTCCCGGAAGAAAATGAGGCAGTAGAGGGGAAAATCTGGGAGAAGTGGAAACAGAAACAGAAGTTAGAGGGAGATGGAATTAAAGACCTGCAACGTTTTTTTCTTGTTGCTGGTGGAAGTGACGGTGCAGAAGTTAGAGAGATAGTCCAGAGCTCCCATAGTTGCTTCTCCGTCCTTTTTTCACCCACACAGAGAAGGATTGCTCATGAGAAGAAGGCCATGCATGCATATATACGCATGCAACCAATCAAGAAAGAATATTAAAAAATGAACGAATTATGAGGAATGGGGGGCGGATGCCCACATGCCCGGGGAAGTTTTCCAAATCCATCCATGTCTTCTACACAAATCATAGATTTCACCCTGCCTCCATGAAAACACCCTTAAGTTTTTTCAAGGTTAATCTTGTTCAAGTAAACTGTTAAGTTAGAGAAGAATTATTGCTTTGTACCACTTAAAAAAGGAACATGCGAAACATACTAATTTTGTGTGCACATTTTCTTGCATAAATGGGCTTCTACCATCAGCAGCAAAATATTCATCTAACCGACTTGATATTAATAAAAATAACAGTTCAAATATATACTTGAGCTTACGTTATTATTTTGTATGGTTAAAAAGGCTAACTACAATTAATCAACAAGTAGTCTGCTTATATTAGTTGGAGTATTTAAGTTACTGACAGTGTAAAAGTTTAATTGACACACGGTTATCTTTAAATGATGATGTCGTATTAAAAAAAAAGGCATTTTTCTAAACGAAAACAAGCTTATAATCTCAAATACTTAATCTGAAAATAAATAAGATTTGCAAAAGTATGAAAAAAACCCATAAAAATCGGTTGCAAGTGATCATGGAAAGCAACATATTTGATGGGGAGGGTGGATGGTAAATATGAAGAAGCCCTGACCCAATGCTTCAATTTTCATAGGCGCGATGAGATCATGAAGAAAGAGGGTACATGATGGAGCTAGGAATGCCAAAATGACTAGCTATTTTGCTGAAATTCATCCCTGTATCAAGCGTCACATTCATGATTCTGTTTCTGTGGAAAAAGTGGATGCTGCAATAATCTGCAATATGATCCGCGCGATCAATATTTTATTGTTAACATTACTGTTTGATGGCTTTATCTTTCTTCGAACACACTGACGAGATTTTCCTAATGCTTTTTCATGTTCTTTTTTATAAAAAATTATGCATCCATTCGTTCTGTCTGTTCAGTCATTAATGTTGTACAGTATGTGACTACTGTTTTAGCCCGACATAGATAAAGTCCTACCACTGATCCATCAATGTTTGTCCAAATCATGTTAGTTGTTGATATATATATATATATACCTACCACTGACCCATCAATGTTTGTCTAAATCATATTAATTGTTGATATATATATAACATATCTCTCAGAGAGAGAGAGAGAGAGAGAGAGAAATTTGTAGGTACCAGACTCTGTATTAGATCACTAAAGAACAATCTTCACCATTGACCTTTGGAAGATGGATGATTGAGTAAAAAATGAAATAAATGGTGCATCTGCTTATCAATATGCAATTTTTCTATCTTGATATACCGAATTCTCGAGCACGATTTCAATGCTGAAGGATATTGTAAGCACTGCAAAATGGGATTATATTGGTCGTTCTAAGAGTTTAAGAACTTCCTAAGATTTTGAAATTTATAACTCTGTAGTGTTATTTTTTCTCTGCAATCATAGTTAACAGTGTGGATCGCTTCATCTGTTTCAGTTATACCTGTAAAAGGAAAAAACAAAAGAAACACATCAGCTTATTTGGCAGCTATCAGTAAATCACGCATTGAGGTCTGAATTGAATGGTTATTAATCACTTGATATTTAAGCAGTCGGCGCCTCACAGATTTATATATGATGCATAAAGTCGGGGTGAATATGGTGGAGGTTGGACGAGAATGAAGTAAGGCGTTTCGTGATCATCTAACCTTCTAAGTGTCTGCCCCAACTCCACTTAGCTTCTTAAAAAAGAAAAAGGGAAAAAGAGATGGAGCCCAGCTCTGCATGATTGCCCAAAAGAAAGACAATTACCATTAAACTTTGTCCCACACAAAGTCTAGTTCTATACAATTAAATGAGCATTGGTCACCAGTGTGAACAGCAGTGCAGATTAAGGAAGAAAATTTTCGTGGCAATAATATTGTCATGACAGCAGTAAAGTACCTGCCTGGTTCCTTTCAGGAAATCCATAATCATATTTCCAATCTGTAGTTGTTTATGATACATGTCAATCATGAAGCAAACGCATGCATTCCTAGTTCTGCTCCAAAACCATAAGCAGTGGCATACACCAGTACATGAGATTTGGAGTTCATGATCTCATCAAGCTAATATATATCCTTTGTTTATATATTCCGATATGGAAATTCCTGCTCTTCTCAAGGAGCCTATGCTTCAGTATTTGATTCATCCGATAACTAATTAGGTATCTAAGTCAAGTTTGTTCATTCAGGTGGCATTTTCTCTCATCTAGAGATGTTTTTTGCCGAAATCTTTGAACTTTTTTGTGCATTGACCCTCTGAAAAGGAAGAAACTTTTCCAAAGGATAGTTTCCAATAGCTGGTTCTTAGGCAAGGTATCAAGGGGATTGACTGGATAACCTCTGGTTTCGTTTCCAAGGACTTGCAGGATTTGATTATGAAACAAAATAGTTTTTTGGCAAAGATTGTGCATGGCTGCATGTGAACCCGAAAGCTTTACTTTTTTGCGGATTCTTGGTCTATGGTTAGACATCATCTCCATATTGTTGGAGTTGTTTCCCTTTTCTTTTAATGTTTTGGTTTGCTTCGGGGTCTAGGTGGACTTACGCTGTATCTTTAAACTCAAGTATCACACTTGCTTTAAACTCGTGTCACACTTGCTACCATTTGCAGTCTAAAAGAAGAACACATCAGAACATTAGGACGACCACGAGATTTGAACCTCATACTTCTGCTTGGGGATGTGGGAATCGTGTCCCTATTCTGTTCTTCTGCTTGGATGATTCTGGTTTTCACAACATCCACCGCTTCTTGGTAGCAATAATATTGCTAAACAACTGAAACCGAGGTGAAATTCGTCGCCCCTGCAACCAATTTTTGCTTAAGATCTTTCCTGTCTCATAAGAACCGAATATTGATGCCGTGAAAGATCAACTCATCAAAGGCTCAAACCTCATGAATGCAGTATCACATACTTGAGAAATAGTTCAGAAAATCTTGTTGCACCCAACTTCATAAAATGAAATTATAAATAACATAGCATTGGAATAACGATCTTTTTGTTTTCAGTTATTACTTGGATATATATATATAACCAATAATCCTACCACTACATTTTTCATTTGGCAATATTATTGTTCGGTTGTTATTTCATATGACATGGTTCAATTGAATGGATCTTGAAGTTGAAACAGGACTAAATTTTAATACATGAATGAGGTAAGTTTGTGTTGCTATAATCAGAGGCAAGAATACGCATTATCCAGGTTTATCCGAATAAAAACTAGGAGTCTACCCACTCTAAAGTTGATACCCAGCGTTTCTCTGGAAAATGTTATCAATTCAAAACAACCGATGGTATGCTTCTGAATATAATTTTTAATGGGAAATTTCAGGTCAGACTAGAACACGATAACCAACCTACTTTACCAGTTGTACGTTCAATAAAGTCAGAGGTTAAATGTAATTGACTTAAAATTGGGTCTGTTTTGAAAATATTTCATGTCATTGACTTCAGTTTCGTAAATTGTACTCCAGGCCGAAGAAAGGCGCCCGTCTGTCTCTCTCTCTCTCTCTGGGGAAAATAAGAACCCTAGGCGCTGGTTTTTCTCGCTCGCCGGAAAGCGGTGCCGGAGCTCGCCGGAGTACAGTATGTCAGCAGCGAGCGGGTTTCAGCCTTTCCCTTCCAACGCAAAGCAAGTCTTGGCGGACCTCAAGAGCCTGAATCCCTCCCTTGTGATAAGGGGAGGAGGGGATTTGACCGGCGGGTTCTCCGAGAGGTCCCCTGTCCTGCTGTCGAGAACGCCGGATTTGTTCGCTAGCGCTGGCCAGACGCTCTCTGGGGCAGTTGATAGAGAAGCTCCTGCAATTGGTGCGAGAGTCGGAGGGTTGGACGTTTGCGCGGCCGTCCCGGTACAGGCCGCTCTGCCTGAGAAGCCGGCATCGGAGATGATGGCAGTCAACAGGCCGGAATGGCTGCCGGCCGGGTGGACAACCGGGATCAAGGTCCGGACCAGTGGAGCAACGGCTGGAGCGAGGGATAAGGTAACCCTAAAGGCCTAAACTACCAGTGTAAGAATGGCGACAATGCAAAATGAAGGAATTTTTCCCCGTTTCATCTATTGTTTTCTTAATTCGTTTTATCTCGATCCAATGAGTAAATAGATATGTAATAAAATTCTACCTATGTTGTCTGGGATGGATGAGTTTCCTGTCTTCTTGTCGCGGATTGTTGTTACAATCATTCGATTTGTGGTCCCATTTTTTTACTTCTGGATCTATGAAGCCCTTTGTAGGGCATGAATTTATTTCGTTAGATAGATGAAGTTGCAGCCTGGCCCTTAGTTGCCGGTTAATAGGTGCGCGTTCATCCAAAATCATGGATGCTGCTGCACTTTAGCTGAAAATTTTGAAATTGAATGTGTTATAAAGAATCAATTAATTCTAATCATTCTTATGTTCCTTAGATGTTTCAATGCTGCTCGAGAAATGTAATCGGTTATTTCATATAACCTGTAAAAAAAGCTTCAATGCTGAAAGTATTCCAATATGTTTTCTTTTTGAAGAATATTACAAATTTTCTAGCATTAATCCTGAAAATTTCTCCGAAATGTCGAAAGGCCAGCTACTTCCTCCCTGTTTAACGTTTCTCCATCTAAAAAATTTTTTTGTCACATCAACGAACCATCCACAAATATAGGGGGCTCCGTGTGGGTGTGTTTGTGGGGGAGGGAAGCAAGTGGTAGCAAAGGCAGATAAGTAGAAAAAAAGTTATGAATGCTTACATGCACATCACTGGGTTTTATATATTTTGGTAATTTCTTCGAATGAGAATTGCTACCTACTTGATCATAGTTTCTGATTGTGCAGTATTTCTATGACCCAGTTTCAAATAGGCGGTTCCGATCCAAAAAAGAGGTTTTGAGCTTTCTTCAAACTGGGAAGCTAGGAAGGTACAAACCTAAAGTGCGGAAGGAATCAGATGCCCATTCGACACACTCGACAGACAAAGACCTTCCTGTGAGTCTTAGCTACATAGAGCTTCTTTGATGCAATATTGTCGGTTTTGGCTTCTCCCCGTCGATAACCAGACCATCTAATTGGGAAGGAAAGTAAAAAAACTGTCAATTTGAACAATGGTTGTTGAAATAGCTGAGAAGTTTATTCATGATAATTGCCTTTTTCACATTGATCTGAAAGGCACATTTCATAGTCTTCTTTGCTCTTTACTGTTTAGACTAGTGTGCTGTGGTCCGAATTCCTGAACACTTGCTAACATGTACTGATGCGATAAACTTGCCTTTGGGTAGGCTGGCTTAAACTCCAAGCGGAAAAAATTTGATTTTTTCAGTAGACCAGCAAAGGTTAGATGGGTTCTTGATGGGCCAAATGGGTCATGGACGCCATTTATTGGTGATGAAGAGCTATCCGAATCGACCAAGAGGGCATGGATGGACGCTCTTGTACTTGATGGAGATGAAATGGACGCTTTCAAAGAGTAATTTCTCCCGAACTGGCTTATTCATGATTTTGAGAAGATAAGTAAAATTTTGGGTTTTACAGTGTGACTTCATGCTGGTCTGCAGATGATATCCGACTGGAAAGAATTTGGAGCGCTGAAAGGGCTCTGCTGCATTGGTGCGGTTGCAGATAGCACAAGCTTCTTCTTTCTCAGCCTGAGATTCTATTGCAACAGAGCAATAAATTTGCACTACCGTTCTACACAAAAGTTTATGGATTTCCCTGCTGGAGGTCAGTTGCGAGCGTGCTGGTCTTGGCGAGATCTTGTGATGTCTGTCTTGCCAACAGAGAATCAAGCAGAAGGCCTGTCAGATTTATTCATGAGCAAATAAAGGATGACCCGGATGGAAAAAAGCATGTATCCATGGAAAGAAAATGAGCGTGCGCTCTATTATGCAATCCTGAATTTTGCGTTTGCTACTGCTTCGAAGCTGCATAGAAAATTGGTAGCGGGAGTTTCATGTGCGCGAGTTTCGCTTGGACTGCATTGCAAATGTCGTGGGAGACCTTGTAACACCATTTTAAACTGAAGACAGAAGTTGTATGACAGAAGCGTTGGAATGGACATTACAATTTATAAGATACTGGGGCTCACTTTTTAGTAACCAAATAATTAATTGAAGAGGTGGCATAACTAGGAATATTATTTCTTGGTTTCACCCAGATACGATGGTCTTAGATGCTTCTGTTTGTGGAATCTCAGAAGTGATGTTATTATAAGCTCTTCTGGAGAAAGTTACGTAAGAGTGGTATCACTATGATGCTAAGTGCAAGTAGTTTGATGCAAGTGTTAGTGTAATAGAAATTTTCGGTATCCATCTGCATAATTTATTTGGCTGAGATTGAAGAACAAAGAATGATTTTCTTGAGGGGATCTATTTCAACTGCCCTTGAGTTCTTTGCAAGGGTTCTGTCAAATTCATATCTGACCTATAAGTAAGCAATTAACGCATTACTTGCGTTATTGTCATTAAAAAAATCATCCTTAGGCTTCATACTTTTAAGATAACTCCAACCTTTTTTTGTTAACCATGGATATTCGCTTACCATGCTCATAATATACTCAGAAAAGATGGGTTAATGTCATATTGGAAATACAGGACGTTCGCAGAACATCTATTGCCCTTGTACAGCTTGAAGCTAACTTTACCCACTGGATCTTTCCCCGTTCACAAACATCTGCGTTTAGCACCAATTTCTACACCACACTTACGAATCATTTGCCACAAGGCAACGGAACAATAATAAGAAATGTGATTATATACAACTGTGACAATGACATTGTGACCTAAACCAACTATATCCCAATTACAAAATTTTAAAAAATGAAGGTGTAGGATATTTTATTAAATTTATTAGAGTAATCGTTTGATCTGATAGAACTTTTTTTTTCTGAAAAATATCATTAAAGATTATCAGATATTTCATAGAATAAACTAGTAAGGATCGGACACGTGCCAACAAGAAATGAATTCGTCCAAGGATTGAGCTCAAGCATTCAAGTGAAAGAGGCCAAGAATTCAATAATGGAACGGCTATCCCTGAGCCACAATTTGCCAATTAAAGGGAAGGAAAACGAATCAGATGTTTCGTGATCCTGTCCCCTCTTGGCCTTGGATCATCTCAATGAGAGTGCAAAAATCAGCCGAAAATGGAAAAACAAGAAACTGTGGATTTTATGTGCGATTATGATGAAATTTCTCAGGGAACATTGACTCTGACAAGCTAGCGTACGAATTCTGTTTCCTTTTTCTTGGAAGGCTGGGGAAAGCCATGGCTTTCTTTGAGGTAAAACACAGACCATGAATTTCAGTTTTTAAATACCAAGCTGCCCAACAACGTCTCAGAAAGGCAAATGTATATGGATGTCCGCTTGATCACATCAAGGAAAGATGATAAAAATCAACAAGAGAACCAGAAAACAGTACCCCAAAGGAACTCATGAAGCCGTATGAACGTGCCTCTGCCTGCGAACAGCCAAACGAGGAGTTCCTTCTCTGAATGATATCTGGAGATTGAGATCTGGTTTCCATTCCTCAGGCCTTTCTTTTCCACTTGGCTATTAGTGCATATGGACTGCAAAAAGCAGAAAGGAAATGTGTCAAGAAGAGCACAGCAAACTAGATCTTGCGACCTCATTCCTGTTGAACTACAAATCCTCGAAATGTTCATTGTGGGAGAAAGTACTAAACTTTTGTTAGTTTTCTTCGGGATAATCAGTAAGATTCCTCAAAAAAAGAAAAAAAAATCACTTCATTTGCATGTATACAGTAAAAAACCATAAAAACCATTTTTGTCATGTAACTATAAGAAACATTTTTCAAATGTGTGATGTTCCAAAAAATAATGTGTTTAATTCAGCATTATCTCGGCCTTGGAAAATTTCACTATAAACTACAGTATTTCAAAGCTACAATGACATTTATGGTTGGAATCAAATCTCACCAATAACAGTGCATTTTGGTCAGCCATTCAGTTCAGGTGGATACGACAGATGAGATCCAATCTGCTCAAGAAATTTCATCAACCGCATATGCTTTGCCATCCACTGCTCCATTAGCTTCTGCTCTTTGACTTCTGCCTCTTTCCTGATGCACTGTAGCTGTTCCCTGTACTCTACATCCATTCTTTCTAGTAATAGTCTCTGCTCTTCCCTCAGTGCACGCACCTTTGACTCTATTTCTTCCATCTTCTCTAACCGTCTAGATTCCTTTTCTGACTCAAGCTGCAGCTCTAACCTCTTAAGTCTCCATGCTGCTTCTTTCTTATGTGCTATCCATTGATGGTGGCCTTCTTCTAATTCCTTGCAGCATTCAATGAACTCAGACAACTGAAATCCATTGCTAGGATGCAAATTGCCAGGAACAACATCAGGTCGTTCTGGACAAATCCATGGTACAGGGGTTGGTGAGACTGTGCTTCCGGAAGTAGCTGAAGGAGACAGAGTAAGGGCTACAGAAGGAGAGGATGGCCGAGCAGAAGACAACCATGGCGGGAGCATAGGTGTAGAAACTGAAGGGGGAGGTGAGATGGAGTGAAGGAAACCATCAGAAGCAGCCATAAAGAAGCAGCTATTCTGATCAACAGGGCCACCAAGTGAAGGGATAACAGTGTGTGGCTGTCTTTCCTTCACAAGCTTCTCTGCAAATGTCTCAAGTATGTGGTCGTACTTCCCACTCTCAAGGGTGTACTCAGCCTTGCTCTCCCGTTGTTCTCGTAATTGTCTCTCCTTGAACACCTCCCACCACTTGCCCAGCCTCTTGGCAGTTCTTCCAGGAATCTCGGCAGCGATTTTCTTCCACTTGTTTCCGTGCTTGGCCTGAAGATGAATTACCAGCCTCTGCTCTTCCTCAGTGAGCGACCCCTTCTTGATTCCAGGTTTCAAATAGTTCTTCCACCTCTCTAAGCAGGACTTAGCATCCCTGTTAAACTGGGGTTTGTTCATCCGCTGGGAAACCAGGTTCCATTCACGAGGTCCGTAATGCTTCACATAAGCATATAGTAAAGCATCCTCTTCAGGCTTCCACCGCTGCCTCTCCTTCATTTCGAGCATTTGGTTCCAATTTTATCATCATCTTCATAATATATCTGCATAAAAATTGAATTTAAAGATCAATAGATTATCCCAAAAGAACTGAGGAAAAGTCTGTAATTCACATTATCCATAAAGAAATTCCTGTACGGGCATGGATTATAAAAGCAGGCAGACTGACTGACAGATCACTCACTTTCATTGCTTATGCCAAACAAAAAGTACACAGCGACCAAACAACACAAATAGAGAATAAGAAAAAACATAAAGAAGCATAAGATGTCAAGGTACAGAATGAGTTGGATTCTCTTGTCAATGAACAGATATACTGGGACAAGTACATGCTTTGCAAAAGATGACATAGCAATTAGAAAAACCAATAACGTTGTCAGCATTAGGTGTATGCAGCTAGGAATCCTCCTGAGAAAAGACCCCACAAAGGCAACTCAGAAAGTTGCTAATCCCCCAGCCATTGCAACTGATTTTGGTATCTCATTTTGACATCACACGGTCTTAATATAAGAAGAACAAAATGTAGAACTGAGAATGCAACCACATAGTAGCTGAAAGAAAGGGTTCCACATTCTTGTAAAGCTCTGGGAAAAAATGTAAATGGTCCTCTTCTACTATCCCCGGAGACCATCTAACTGATTCAGTAACCTCCATCCCCTCCCTTCGATACCAGCGAACCGATTCAGTAGCTGCCATCCTCCCCTACCATCATGTGCACAGAACACTTGATTCTGGAAGAAACTAGAAGACATGATACCCATGCACCTACACAAACATATTTTCCACCGGAGGACACTCTCTAGGACCCATCAACTAAGGGTAGTTTGAAGCCTGAAATATTCAAAGTCCAAGATGAGATGAGCATGATCTGTCAAAACAAAATTGTGCAATAAGTTTGAGGTTTAGAAAATCAGCAAACAAAATCCCATGGAGGAAAATTGGAAAATCGAATTTAAAAACTTGAGAAGACAGACTGCAAGAGGGAAGAATGTATTGGTAAGAAGCATAGAAGCAATAGCAACTGTTGTAGATCAGTAGGTTCCAGTAGGAAGTGAGAGATGAAGTACTAGATGGACAAACGCTAACACCTGTGTCTCTTACCTGAGGTTGATCTGGACTTTGGGTTGCATAACAAAATGCAAAAACTAAACCTTCACCTCTTCCTGAAGATGCGGATCAAAATTGCAATATGAAACGTAAAATAAATGCAGGACAACATTGTCCCAACTTGGAATGTTGGTATTTGGGAATTCCTCTATAAAAAAGTTTTAAGAAAGCATCAGCATGAACAGATTACAACTCGGTTAACATGATGCTATTCCTGATCAAGATAATGACCGACAAGATTGAAAGTGGCTTAAACACAAACAATTAACAAGATTAGTTTGAAAAACACACTAAGTCAGCTAATATTCAGCAGATCAAAAAGCATAATGCACCTAAGCGCATGTGTTAAACTAGATGTTGACTACCATAGTCTAGTATCAACTTCTGCTGCACTGACACACTTTTAGCACTTACTGGGCTCCAAATCTTTTGTATTTACCTGGATACAATTCACTTAAAGTTCTCTCAACCACAATTATGTCATCATGGTTAATGACGATTTAGCACTCTGGAATTTGCAAAGGAAACCTCAGAGAAACAACCCACACGTTAGGTTCTACAAGTCTGGAACTTCTTTTACCGCTACTGACCATGATAATATGCCTTCCTCAAAACATTCTTAAGGACCTGAGAACTAAGGAGGCATCTTACAATGGACTGTGACAAACAGACTCACAAGTACCTTAATCAGGGGATGTGGAAATTAAATCACATTATTCATCCGCCACTTTGCCGATAGGTGGCATTTTATTCCGAGGCCAACCTAAAAGCCCGAAAAGTTCTTCAAAATTGATAGCCTCTTCGTATGCCAGAGAACTAAAACTTGGTAAAGAACACTATAGCTCTAGTGCTACAAATGTGTCCCTATACAGAATCTAGGAAGGCACAGACTAATTATGTTAGACATAGCTATGGAAATGATAACATTATCGTTAAACAGATACAATGTACAACACCACCACTGCATATTGTCAAAGGATATGAAACGAGCAACCAGGGCAGGCAGCAGCAAGACCTGGAGGAGTAACAAGCACGAATTTGAGAGAATTAAGACACGACATCTAAAGTCTTTCAAGTACTTTTTTTTTTTTTGGGCAATCTAGTTCTTTTTTAATCCTGTGGAATTTAAATTCCTCACACTGATGGGCCTACGTTCAAGTCGGAGAAAAGGAGTTCACTGCAATTAAACGGAGGCGTGAAACTCTTTCTGGTCGAACCCATACGCGGGCACACGGGGAGAGGAAGAGAGATCTACACCGCCAGAGTCGGAGGTTTCATGAGAAGGTACAAAATCCGGTACTCTTCTGGTTAGCGTCCCATTATGAAACAGAGCCACGAGCAATCCCCTGAGCACTTAAGTGCGCATTACGGTGATATCTTCAAATTCGCCTCCTTTTCTGCTACCCATGCGTTCTCAATCAACAAAATACTGTTGGTCTCTACTCTATGGGACCATCTTCTCCATCTCCTACCTACATGAAGCAAGAAGATGAAGAGGAGGATCCTGGAAGAAATCAATCACTAAACTGAAGGCATACAAGTCCCAAATCGAAAAACAACAAAGAAGAGAAATTCCTTTACCCACCTAGGAAAGTATCACAAAAAGAAGCAACAACAAAGAGTCCAGGAAGAGAGAAAAAAAGAAGAAGGTACCAGAATTTCAACTTCATCCGCAACGAAGCCGCCACCCCCACCATCACCGTGGGCTCCCGCCTCGTCTTCCTCCTCAACACCGAACCAAGCCAGAATTACCGGGTCCCCTCCCAGCCGGCCCTGGGCACCAGCGAATCGATGACGTTTAACGAGAGAGAGAGAGGAGAATGTCACGGAAAGAGCGGGAGAACGTGGTGGCGTAAGCAAAGGAGCAGATTCAGCATTAATTGGTTGCTTCGTTTTCTTTCGCACATATTGTTCTCATTATTTATTGCATGCAGCGGATACAAACAAAGCACAGCGAGAGAGAGAGAGAGAGAGTTGCATGTAAAAGAAGAGGAGACTCAGAGATTAAGGGGGCAGCATGTAAAACAAAAGAGTGAAATCTGAAGAGAGAGGGAGAGAGGGAAGGGTGGGACAGCACCACCCCACTAGCACCAAACTGAAGCAGCGGCTGCAGCACCGCCAGTGATTCTGCGCCGTACCCTCTCTCTTTCTCCCTCACTTTTTTCAGTGCTCAACACCACTTCAAAGCATCCTCTTTTTTATCTCTTCCCCTTTTTTTCACCCCTTTTCTGGCTCAGCGGTGATTCTGAAGCCACCTGTTTGCAGAAAAGGAAGAAAATCACCCATCACGTCTCGAGATGATACGGAAAAATTCTGGAACTTGCATGCTTTAACGATATATTTTGATACAAACGAAAAGGAAAGTGTCTGCCTAATCCTGTGGATGCGTCCCACTCGGTGATCCTTCCGATTTAATGAGCGGAAATGCTCGCCTCTGGAGCTTGGCAGCTTCCCTAACTATTCAAAACTCAGTCAAGAGTTACTGATATATTGATTGTCACACTCTGGATTACTCCCATCTTGCAACTTGTTGAAGAACCTTAACCTCTGCAGTGAGAAGATTATTTTATCCTGTTAGAGAACTTGGTTCTTTCCTGGGATAACTTTCCAAGTGAGAAGATTTGGATTGTAAGACTTTCATTATTCATTATTTCCCTAGTCATTTCACTTTTTTAGATAAACGATGTCCCTTGGAGTTTTTCACTACCTTGTAGGTCACCAGAGCAGTAGGCCATAGGCCCTGCAGGCTAGCAGACAGTATTGGGGTTTCTTTTTCCCCTAACGACTTACATGTTTTTTCTGTTTGTGCCTTTTATGGGTAACGTCGCTAAAGAAGCCACGGCGAGAGAGAGAGAGAGAGAAAGGAACTTGACTAGACTTAATCGTTGTCGGTTTGTATTGGATGGCTATGCGCTAAAGATCACTTTTACTTCAGAAAACGCATCTTATTAAGAAATCTTCTCCCCGTCTTTTGCATAAAAAAGCGAAGAGCAATGTACCTTAGCAACTCTGTTTTGCTCGTACAGAAGCCGATAAAAGAAGTTGGTGGTCTCATTATATAAGGTTAAATGAGTTCCCCACAAGCCAATATTCCAGAATCACTCCAATTGCTTGTTTCGAACAAGGCCCAAACAGTAGGCGTGGGGAAGAAAGCGGAGGGACAGCAATAATTCAGAGCACCACATCGGACCAATAATTTAAAAGAAAACTTTTTATTGCGGATTATGATCTTTTGCTTATATTATATACTCCAATCCGGTCCTTAACTTATGTCTTTTACAACATAAACCTCTCCTTGATGATGATTGTAAAGTGAGTTATAGTTAAACCGTATAATGCTGAAAATGTAACCGTTAATGCTTTTCGGCTACTTTTTTAAGTTCAAAAGTGATAGATAATTCAATTGAAAACTATTACAAAAGTGTTTTTTACCATTTAAATATTAATTAATTCGTCTTAAAGGTTCATAGCTTAGCTGATTAGACTGATAGAATGGTGAAGCACCGGTCATCAGTTCAATTTAATAACCGCTACTTCCCTGAACTACAAACATTAGGTATGATGCTTAGTTGATGAGTGTTGTGCTCCTTGGTATTGAAGCAATCTTGTCCCTGTAATTCATTTAAAATTTATGTTTGAATTAAAAGTTAGAAACTGCAAGACTATATCTGAACATTTCTAAAAGGGGGACTTAAATTAAAAAACTTGAAACTACGGGTCTCGTATATGAAATTATGCTAAAAAGAAGGTTTGTGTATGAAATTTTCGCTAACATAAGACTATAAGATATTTCCTACCAGGTGTTTTCAAGCATTCTATGCATTGTTTCCCATCACATTCACTTGAGGTGTTCATACATCCATTCACATTTAACAAATTCATATCTGTCCTACTTCAATTTAAGTTTGTCAAAAAGGAAAAAAAAAACCTACTCAATGATCATGAGAAAAAATAACATGAGCTCATTTCGTTGTTTACAATTTACTGAAATGGCTACTGGAGAGAAAAACTAGAAAACAATATTGAAATGAGAAAAGTTTGATCGGCCAACAAAATGTCATGTAAGAAAGCGGAAATAGTTCCCTTGTGATGTGAGCCGCTATTGGCATGAATTGCTATACTTTCAAATATGGATTCAAACTCATAGGTCATGATATTATTGACATAAATTAAGATCCAGCGGAAGATGATATAAGATTTCAACCTAAACTCCAAATCAACCAAGTTTTCTTTTGGATTCGAATTTGTTCGGCATCCATTCTGCTTCAACAATACAATCAAACTGAATTCCTCGTTAGAGAGAGAGAGAGAGAGAGTGGGGGCTTACCGTGGGTGGCTAGAAGACAAGGCTGTGAGGTCCAAGGAAGGGGCCCGCCCAATAATGAAAAAACACCGGGGGCCCAGCCGAAGATGGCTCGGCCACGCCCGTGGGTCCACTCTGCCTCTGCCGCTGCCTGACGAAGGAGAGAGAGGGTGAGGGAGAGAGGGTCCGGTAGTCCGGGTTTCGCGGCGGGAAAGCGCGGCCGATGGGGACGCGACGGCAGCGCTTCGGGTGCCGTGCCGTCACCATCTCTGCCACCCCTCCGTCCACTCTCTCTCTCTCTCCCTTTTTAATTTCGAAGAACCTGTTAACCTCATCGGAGCCCACAATTTTACAAGACAACTCCGGCGACTGATTTCGGGATCGACAACTCCCTGATCGCGGTAAAAAATCTCCAAACGACGGTTCCGTTCTCAACCTCACGTCCAACTAAAGCCTCCTACGCTCTTCTGACGAAGGGAAATTTAGTTTCTCCTTTTTATGGAATCAAACGACTCGTCGGCCAGGACTTCCATGGATCCTTTTTCTCACTAAATCTACCAGCGAATGAGAAAAAGGACACATTGAGAGCCATGTGACATGAAATTTTCTAGATTGGAAAAGGCCCATGTTTTTCTCTCAAAGATGCTGCATAAGAAAAAGTGAAATTCATCGGCTGGATCGTTTTGCACAAGATGATGTAAAGGATCAAGCTGCATTGAGGTGGGACTGAACCAAGTTCGTATGGAAGATCCCCAGATGAAAAAAACCATCTAAACTTATGAAAAAAAAAAAACTGAAATTGGCTATATTATAGCTTGCCAATTTCTTGAATATGGTCTTCTTAGAATAACTTCTCCGGATATTCAGTGCCAATAAATGAAGAGTAACAGTTGTACAATGCATGTTCTCGACTTTTTGAATAATCAATGGATTACTCATCTCTGTCGACTTTTATTTTTCTTAGATCGGACCTGCTGTTATTTCAAACGTTGATGCCGAAGATCCTAAATTCAGCATGTTTTTCGCAAATAATTTGAAAACAATTCGATTCATTCAATGGCCGATGAAAATACCGATTGACGGCATATATGGCCAAGATATGTTTATTGCCCGCAGGTACACAAAATAATAATGCTTCTGTACCGGCTGAGTTCACCAACGGCAATTTTCTGAATATTTAGAAAAGAAAATGTGTGGCTATTTCTTCCAAGTTTACGACAATTTAAGAGGGTGTTTAGGTGGCAATTGAAACCAATTTTTACTTTGAAATTCAGGTTTTATGAGTTTTTAGATGCTATTAAATGGGTTTTGAGAGAAATCTTGTTTTGATAGAACCTGGATTTATAAAAGAGAGTGAACAGTAGATCCCGGTTCTATCCCAACTAGGCCTGACTCAGAGCAGCACCTCAAAACCAGATTCAGCTCGGTCCAGCCCTAGTCCCATTCTGAACCCTATGTTGAAGGTAGGTGAATGAGCCCAGTAGCGCCTATCCCTAGACACAGGCCAAATGTAAACAGATTAACCCTCTTTCACTCAGTCTTCCACATTTGGAAGAAAACAAAAAAGGCAGATCGGGTCTACTCGATGGCAACCATGTGTGGATCTAAGTTGGATCTTTTAGATCCAAATGAATAAGAACCCACGTCCAAATTACCATGCTCAATTGTTCTTATTTCTTATTGGATGCAACTCCTGCACATAGGATATGAGGAGATTTCTTGTTTAAGGAGAAAAATTTTTGCAATTGCGCAAAATTTTGTGTCAATGTATTTTAAAATTCAGAATTTGAAGTTCTATTTGGAACTTGTAGTCACACCCAGTAAGTTCAAAAGCTCGCAAATATATTATTGGTCTGGCTTAGTTGTATATGCACAAGATTTGATAACTCAAAACTTAAATTGGATATAAACGGGGAAATGAAGTCTTATGTCCCCATGTGTTCTTCTTGTGCATACAACAGAATGATGACAAATGCTTTGCGCAAAAACCTAGGGAATCAAGGAGCCTGAGTACTAAAGTTTGATTATGGATAAATCCAAAGTCAAAGATTTTGGTAATCTAAATCCATAGTTCGGGAGCTGTTGTTCGTCCTCTATCTCTGGATTCTGCGTCTGGATCATTTCCAGTACAAATTGTTACTTTGAGATTCCAAATATAGAAAAATCTGAAAATGTCCATCGTTTTTAGCAGTCCCACATGGATCCTATGTAAGTGTTACGTGTGATGAGATTTAGATCTAAGTGTTTCAATCTTGAGCACATGTTCAGCTTGGAAAGGTGATCTCTAAGTTAATTTCTCATTATAGTTCTTGAAAGTCCAATATGTTAATTTATATAATCTTTGACAGTAAGAAAAATCTATGAGTGCTGCATGAGTTTACCCCAAAGATCCAGTCAAATTAATGGAACATTAGAGCCAATGTTCCATGAATCTTTCCTAATCTTTGGTGCACCTTCATATAACAGACATAATAAAATGCCATTGCCGCCAAACGATCTCAGTGGTTCAGGTGCTTCTTCTTAATAAAACTCAATTCTTCATAATCGTTTGCTATTTTTTTTTTATCAAACTTTATGTACATAATCCACTTACAGAAAGATATATAACTTTTAGATCATACACTACAAGACATGTAATTTACCAAATAGACCATGTTGAATGCACATATACGATCTGATTGCAATAACAAATCATCTAGCTTGCTATGGTTTCTGTAATATGAGCCTAGATACTCAAGAAGCACCAGTTATTCTCTCGTTTGGCAGTTTTTTTTTTTTTATTTTAAATTGGACTTAGGGTTACCCATGGTTGATTGAATTTCTAAATCAGGAACAATAACGTTTCAAATGTTCTTGAATCCTTAAGCATCCCTGTAAGATTGCATTCTGAATAAAAAGAAGAAAAGAAAAAGAAACACAGAAAAGTGAGTGTTGTGAGCATGATTTGAAGATCCTGGACGTCCATGGACATGGATATGTAGTTCCCCAACAAGCAGCAATGCTGTAAATTGAGATGTACTGGAGGGAGGAAGGAAGAGTGGACCAGCAGAGAGAGAGAGAGAGAGAGGGGTTGAAGCTACTCCACTATACACATGGGCTCCCCTGACAGGGGACTCTGCAAGAAGACAGTACCGTCCCACCGACTTGAATTATATTTGCTTTCTCTCGCTCTCTGTGCAGGCAACAATCATTTCATTGCATGGAGGTGTCGCAGCACAGTGTGGGGGCTCAAACGTGAGCTCTGACTGATCGCCTTCTTCATCAACTCAATGCATTGACCCTGACGAAGTGGCAGCCTTCTCTCTCGCTCGAATTTCCTATCCTGATTCTTTTTTTATACTTCCAAAATTGTTGACTCACACTTATGTCACGGATACATGTAACAGTTTCTCCTTACAATTTGTTTTTTTCTTTCGAATCATTTCTACGTCGTTGATTGCTGAAAAACATTGCCGCTAAGATACGATAAAATAAGCAAACTTTTAGAGGCGTCGAAGTAGTAGTCGAACTTATTAGATAGACGTGCTGCTAAACAGACCACAAATTATGTATTTGTGACATATCATCTTGATCGAGATCCCCATCGAATGCTTTCAAATGTTATGAACCAAGATGAGATGGAAAACCAATTTTTTGGAAAATGATCACGGCAAGAATATCATATTCAAACTTAGTACAACCTCATTAAAAACATGACGTGATATGGCCTAAAACTGACAAATTACTGCTTGTACCAAAAAGTAGCTAGGTTGGAGTACACAGAAGGTAAAAATTATGTGGTTGGAATCACCATAGACGAATGCACTTCAAACGACACTCTCGTCCCTACCTCCAGAAGCCTCAACAAGCGACACACGTATGCCTGGTATTATGCATAGGCCTATCATGTATCAAATGCAATAAAATAATTTTATGTCGACAAGCCTTAACAAGAGATACACTATACAACATGAATACAACCCAACCTTAACCCATTAAGGGTGTTTGGCATTAGGAAAAGATACAAGTGTTTCATGAATCCTTAAGGTTAGGGTAAATTCACGGAATGCTTATGCAAGTGTTACATGAATCTATCTCAATTTTAATGTAAATTCATGAAACACTCACATGTTATTCCTAATAATAAACAGCCTTTGAAGAACATTCAATGTCATGTTCTAGGAACAAGCTGAACAAGTATTCACTTGAGCCGAACCGACACTCCGTCACCATGTTGTCCCAAGGTTCAGCGTTCCGCTGGATGTCCCAGACATTTGTATGTCATTCTGCGGACTGCGTACCAACCAACCTCTGAGATCATGTATGCTTAATTGCAACCTTAATGGGAAAAAAATGCAGCCAAGAGTTGAAGCCTTTAAGCTGAATGAAGTCTAAGATAGTATTTATCTTCTGTCGTAAGGTGAGTGAAGCTGAAAGCGCAACAAGTAAACCAGAATATAGAAACCTGACAACTCGAGTCGGCAAGTCTTGTACTTCAAACTATCGTTGGGAAATTTGAACCTCAAATTCTGAAAATTGAAAAAGAGAACCGTGTTTCCAGACAAGTCCTGAGAATAGGGAAGACCCAATGACCTGTTGCTGAATCCATTAAAAACATTTTGTCGTCTCTTGGATTAATTACATATTCAATGTGTCACTGATAAATAAACCAGTGAAGTTGGACATTGAAAAAAACGGTAAGGAAGCTGCCCAAAGAAAGGCTGAAGTCTTCTCTTCCCTACCTCCGGGCTCAAGGCACTAGAGTGAACCCCGTCAATTATCAGCCATCATTTGCAGTCTACGAAGGAGCATTCCGGAGAATCCAACTGGTTCTCACTGGTCCGGCAGCACCCCCAGCTAATCCAAATAAAATTTAAAATGGTCGCCTAATCGTGCCCAAGGCACGCCTGGTTACACTTAAACGCTAGGCGCAGACTGTCGCCATGGCGCCTGGCAACTTTGACAACATAGATCACCAATAGTTGAGATTAAAACGTACAGAATGATAGGAGGATGGCAAGCAGAAGCGAGCTTCCTGTTGAATATGAAGTTGTTAATCACTCAGCATTTATGAAAAATGGAATAAATAAACGCTCAGCTAATTCCCCAACTTGGAAAAAAAAATACAAGGCAATTTCTTTATGAAATGAAATTGAAGAAATAAAAACAGCAGGATCCAAAGAAAATTCCCACTGAGACATCAATGGAACAAATGGAGAAAGAAGGAAAAGAATTCCAGGAAAGCAACCAACGCTGGGACGTGCACAAAGAGAAATCAAAAGAAGAGTTCCCTCAGCTTCACCCAACAAAGTGCTGATCCTCCGCCGCTGTCGTATGCGAACCCATTTAGGTCCCGGGCTCGGATTTATTTGAGGCAGGAGCACCCACTCCCCGATCAATCTCTTATGCTACAAATAAACAAACTAACAACTGTGCATTTTCATTGTGTATATACCATGTATACCTCCACAAAATCAGGATCCATAAACCAGACGCCTTCCGCCATCAATTTTAACCCTCCAATTACTTTCATTGATAATCGGCTTGAACAAACGTTCTACCTCGGTTTCAGATTGCAGGAAAGTTTTCATCCTCTTCAGATGTTCGACGCATTGGTTATGGTCAAAACACGAAGAGCAAACCTTCTGGTCATCAACATTTACTTTTCTCTCGTACGCAGACTGCCATTTTGACTGAAGATAAGCAAGCGATCTCCAAGGTGGAAAAGGCATGGAATTCTGCTTCAATGACGATTTTGCAGCTTCAACCATAACTTGGAGAAGCTGCTTCAACTTGGAGATACTACCAATATAAACCAGAGGGAGAGCATTCAACATTGCATCATATGATTCAACAGCTCTTGCTATCTCAAAATGGCTGCGGAAATCAATGTCTATGATTGTTCGCTCGCAGCTCCCAGCATTACCATAAGAAACAACATCGATGTATTCGTGAACACCTATCCAAGGGAAAAAAAGAGACAGGAATACACAATAAGCCCAAGCCAATAGAGGGCAACACATAACGAGATAATGGTCAATGAGAGGAAAAAATTTACCTCCAGGCACCTTCCCAGAAGCCTCCCACTTGGCAATACATATGCCCGCATCATAACCAGAAAGCCTCAAAAGCTTAACGAGCAACAAGCGAATGCAGCTGCAATTGCAGGCTCTGGCTTTGAGATACTGAAGATCTGTCTCACCAATGGACAGGACGAGTGAACCCAATGTTGCAAACAAGTCACTTTCAGACTGGTCGGTTGAATGCCTCAAGGACTGCAGTCATGCACAACAACAAGACAGTGCCATCAGCATCTGATAGTCTTATATATAACAAGGTCAATTGTTGGGGTAACATCATCTTCATTCTTTATTCAAATCAACGACAAAAAGGAGAAATTTGTTCATTTACGGGCAAGAGAGATGGTCCTATATGTTCATATTCATTCTTGCCATGGGTCCTTCCCAAGAAGCCCCTCAAGCATTAGAAAGCAACAAGGTGCAAGCTCACACAGTTACAAGCCAATTCAGTAGTTCACGTGATTCCTTGTGTATGATATACTTCTCTCTTGACCTATTGGTTTAGTTACTGGCGACCAGTTTAGAGCAAATGCAGCATTTGAAACTTATCAGGCATGAAAGTACATAATCATTGAACAATAGTTGCACCATCTAATGTCCAAATGGAACAAGCCGGTGCCTAAAAGAGCATAACAGGTAAAATTTGTCTACTGTGTACCTGAAACACTTGGCACTACCCGTATTTACTGGCAAGACCAAATTTGGGTATAATGTGCAGCTGGTACGTTAAGTTGGCATTAAGCCGAAAAATTGCATAGCTTCTTGCCCTAAGAGATTTCAGCTCAACAGAGTGCATTCTGCAGTATCCTCATTTTTTTTTTTTTTTGGCTTATAGCCATCAGAATTCCTTGAAGAAATATATATAGGCTCCCAAAGAATTTTAATCAGTATTCTTGATTGGACTTTTTTTTTAAGCAAAGATAATACATTGGATCTTACCAGCCTTCAGTACCTGCACTAAATTTATTTGCTTGGCAATAAACTGAATACTTACCTGATAAGCTATGAAAGCTGAATACTTACATAATAACCCTTGGGGATTAAAGGGCCTATCCTAGCTTCAGTGGGTTTGTACCGGAGATATATATCCAAGCAATAATGCAATGGATAGGCTAATCCCTGTTTCTAGCGTCTTCACTTGAAAGCAGAAGTAGAAAAACTGTTCCATAAATATCAAAGAATTCACTGTTGGGCAAGAACTAAAGATGTTTGCTGCCTTAATGTAGGTCCTTTGTCTTCATTAGCTTCTATACACTATACAGGACAAGCTTGAACATTGTTTATCTAAAATCAATTTTGCCCATTAGGTGGACCAGTTTAATATCAGTTCTATCAAGCAAGATTGAGACATAGCAAAATGGAAAAATCTGTTTTGATAAAAAAGAACAATCTCAAAAGCTAGTTCAACCATGCATCTGGCAACATATCAGTAGTTACTCACACAACACAGACATAAAAAAATGTGGGCATTTCTCTGGCTAAAAGATGAAGAAAGCGTATGGTGGTCCCTAAAATTTATTTTCTCAATGTTGTTTTAGACTATTTAAGTGAACAATAGCTCTGGCTTTGACTTTAAAATATCCTCCCAGCTTATTTCATTAGATTTGATTGTTAGATGATATAAAGAAGTTCTAGTCCTTCTTCTCGAGAATTCTGTTAGTGATTTGTAGAACTAGCATTATGCATTGCAAGCATAACACACCAGATTTCCTTCTCTCTGGAAGCATCTTGTGCAATTTGATGGCACCAATCAGTAGAGGAGGGTCGGTATCCCTAGCGTTTCTCTTAAAAGGCAAAAAGGAAAAACGACACCAATTACGATAACATACCACAAAAATAACAGCATTAATAAGGTAACGAAGATACCAACCCTGACTCCGTGGTTATCCAAAAGGAAAAGCACCCGTTGGAATTCTTGATAGACTGACTGTTATCACAACGGAGAGAAAAAAAAAAATACATTTCAAAGTACCAATAAAAGATCGAGAAGAAATAATCAACGGTCGACATCCACGGTCAAGAGAATAAATCTTACCAAATTTATGAAAATCATGCATACTCCAATTTTGACGGCAAAAACTTTTAACATGAATCAAACTTCAACTCTATAATTACTAAAATAGAAAAAGAAATCTTGTAAATATACGCAAGTATTTTAAGATTTCAAAGAAATCCAAACTTCAGATAAGGAATGCTGGAGGAAAGAGAGACGACACTCACGTGGATCTTCTTTGCACACTGAGCGAGATCAAGAAGCCCGGAGTCGCTGTCGCTGCTGCACCAAGACTCCGCGCCAATGCTCCCATTCTCCACGAAGTCCTTTACCATCAGAGCCAAGTCGTGCTCGCTTTCATGGCTGAAGCCGCCGTCTCCTCGACCGACTGCCGCAGCCCACACATCGTCCGCCTCGCCCCAAGCCAGAAGCCAGTCTCTGGCGCCCTCATTCCTGCCCTCTCCTCCTCCTGCGACGGAGGCAACACGCCTCCGGAGGTCCCAGGTTCCCAGTTTAGCCCAATCTAGAACCCCAATTCACCTCCTTCAAAGAATATTTCCAAACTGAAGCCTATTTCTCTTCCCTCCAAGAATCTGTTCTGCAATTCAAACGCCAACGACGAACCATAGGTCGCCCTCCGAGAAAATCAACAAACAAAAACCAGGAAATGGCAAGGTTGGGTGCACGGAAGCCCTACTCGGACCCTTTGATCTCGCCCTGTCCCCCTTCTCCTCCTCCTAGAGAATCGAATTCAGAAACAAATAGCCCTTTGATCTCGCCTGTCCCCCTTCTCCTCCTCCTAGAGAATCGAATTCAGAAACAAATAGCAGAATTCGTAAGAGAAACTATTCCTTTATCTTTTCCTTTCAGTATCGTTCTTTTTCCCGGGAGGAGAAGGAAAATGGCGGATGGCGATGACCCAGAGGGCCGAGGGAAGTCCTGCAACCCAACGGATGAGGGACGAAGACAAACGGACGGTGCTTATATGGCCAATTTCAAAACCAATATTACCCTACGCAGATGGCGAATTTACAACGACATCCTTTTAGCTGCCGTCCATCACTAATCTCCCCCTTCTTTCGCATCGATGAACAAATAAATGACCCATTAACGATTTTTTCATTGAAATATATCAATCACTAATTTCCGTGTTTGAATTATTATAATATTTTTTAATTCACAGTGGTTTGATTCTAATGAAGCAAGGAATAAGTAGGTACCAAACTTTAAAAATGTGAATCTGTGCACATGAGGAAGCCTCTTCCTCCCTTCCTCTTCCGTAGCTTTTAATTTTTTTAATGCCAAAACTACTCGAGGGAGAAAAACTTTACAACTAAGGATGATTTGACAGCTTACCTTTTCTCAATCATCGAGTACATTGTTCTTCTTCTTCTATGCATTGCATTTGTACCATTTATGAAAAAATATTTTCGAGATCACAACGCCTTATTATTAAAGATGCCTTTAAAATTAAACCCATGCAACTGTTATTCTAATGAACTTGAATAGGTCTAATTTATTTTTAAGGGTTTTGTTTAAAGAATATTCTTTAATACTTCAACCAATTTGTATGTTTTAAATCATGTTTGTTGCCGAAGTAGGATTGATCTGTAATTCGCCGTCCAGCTTGAGGGTATTATGGGAACCGAAAATTTCTCTCCGTTTTCTTGGGCGGTAATGGGCACACGGCACCGGCATTCCCGCAATGCAACAGCTAGTAAGGATAAGTTGGTAATTTTGTCCTTTTCTTGGGCAGCAAGTTTTGGTTTGGAAGGCTCGTGCTTGCCGCACCCATAATTAGCTGACTCGTTGCGTTGGCTCGAGAAGAGTCCGACTCGTTGCGTTGGCTTGAAAAGCAAGCAAATCAATTCAGATTGATTGATTGCTAGAAAACCCGATCACAAGCGAGCTCCAACTCACTCGATTCAAGTTATTTTAAAATTTGACTGAGTTGACTCATCAACTCATTGACCACCTGATCACTCGATCATCTGAGTTTGAGTCACAGATTTGCCAACTACTCGCTTGCTTACAGAGTTCTTGAAAATGAAGATAATGGAGAACCTAGATCCGGATCTTATGATATTCGGACGCAGAAGTTATTATTTGATATAATCAGAACAATGGAAGCGTTTTGCCATTTGTGTGTGAAGAATGATATTTTTATAATCAAATAATATTTTTATGATCTACAGTCGGCCCATCTTAGGATCTGAAATCCGTGCTTTGAGGAACGCATTTTTTGAAACAAACAATACATCATCTCTTGTATAAAGTCATGGATCTGAGGTCCGCGTTTTCATGCGGAAAGAAAACGCAGATACTAGGGACTGCTTTATATGATGAGATTAGATGCTTTGGCGTGTTTATAGGAACTCAATTTCATACTCTTGTTTCTAATTTAATTTTCCGTGAGCAGCCAAAGAAGCTCTACCCAATCTTTTATCCCCTAGAAATATAGGATCTGCTTTCAATGTCTCTGGATGCTACGTTCGTGGTGCTTCAACTCAAAAAAACAATTTCACCAAAAATAATTATTTAAAGTGTTTTTTTTTTTTTTGCAATGTAACCTTATAGACATGAATTTAAGAGTGAACTTAACCTGTATTAAGTTAGTCATTTTTTACTTTAAGAATACTTTATTTAGAATACTTTTTAACACATATTCAAGAAAGGGGAATGGGCTGGGCTTTTACATCTCTTTTTAGTGTGGTGGGTTGGTAATTTCTCGCTCACTCACCTGAAAAAATATAATTTCTCATTTTAAGAATAAAAAAAAAGCAGAAGTTAATTGGAGATCCTTGATTTAATCTCTCCAACCACTAAAAAAGAAAAGGTTATGTAATTGACAATACTTATATATATATATATATATATATATATATATATATATATATATATATATCTCTGACATGATTTGCATGTTGTTTTTAGCTTTTAGTGTGAAATGTAGGTAAAAAAAAATGGGCCATTAGGACATCAATTAGTTAGAAAATTATTTTTTCATAAGAACGTTAACACCATTCAAACATATGTTTTGCACTGGTGGAGAGAGAGATATCTAAACGTATGTCGCTCATAAATTAGAGCAAAAGACTTTAGGATTCTAATGATAGTTTCATGAATTTTTAATTATCAAGCGTCTCATAGTAAGTTAGTAACTGCCTTAATATTAGTTTTTTTGTTTGAAATTGATTAGAACTCGTTTTGCACGTTTTTAATCTCTTGGTATGACTACAGTTGACGTTACATCAAATTGTTTACACAAGTTGAGTAAAAGCCGGTTTTTAAAGTAAAACAGTAATTTAATTTCCTACCTTCATTAGAGTTTACGTGTGCTATATATATCATTTTTATCAGTTAATCAAGTGTTTTACCGAAACTTTATCTTCAGTTATGATTTGTAGAACTTATGATAATCTAGTGGTTAATAAACTTAAAATCAGACCATTCTAGCAGTTAACCTATGTTGGAAGCCAAGCCATTTTAATCGCTGGGGCAGTCCATGCCCTCCGTTTCCGTAGAACACTTTGAATAAACTAATTATCATACTTTGGTTCTTACTCGACACAGCCTAGATACTCAACTAGCTAGCTGTAGTCCTAACTATCTTGGCGTTGCAAGATCCGCGGATTTAAATGGAAAAAGGAGATCAAGATGCTCACAAAAAAATTTAATAGCAAAAGGAGTCTCATGTGGAAGTATTTAAAATTTCAAAGAATCCGCGTTGTCCAAAATTCAGACAAGACAAAGAATGCTGGAGGAAAGAGAGACGACAGTCACATTTATCTTCTTTGCACAGTGGGCGAGATCAAGATGCCCATCAAGATCAGAATCGAATAGTTTTTACAAGCAATAAATATTTCTGTTCTCTCTCTTCCTATTCCAATTTAACAATGAAGAACAAATTGCGCCGGAACGAAAGTGAAGTGTCCATTTGGAAAAGAATGGATGAAAAGTGACGTTCAGAGAAAAATGTCACAAAAGACAAATGCCAACTAGAACTTTTATGTCTTTACTGACGTTTCAAAGGTAATGTCATTACATTTGCCTAAGCCTAACCTTGTGGCTGGTTTTTACTTTGTAAGCCTATACCGGTGAATACTATCACCGCGGTAACACGATTAAACTGAATGTCAGCTTCACTGACGAAGAAAATAGTCAGTAATTATGACAGTAAGTAAGTTTATGTCTTTAATGACGTTTCAAAGGTAATGTCATTACATTTGCCTAACCTTGTGGCTGGTTTTACCTTGTAAACCTATACCGGTGAACATCATCACCGCCTATAACTCGATTAAACTGAATATCACCTTCATTGACGAAGAAAATAGTCAGTAATTATGACAATAAGTGACGTCGCAAGTGCATTACTGAAGTGTTCACCGCAATAGGCTAACAGCGGTAAACAAATTTCACCGCTATAGGTCTCCTCATTTTCCCCACCCAACTGTCAGTTTAGTTTGGCCATTTCTTGGAACAGTCAACCAACTATTTTCAGTTTACAAGACAAGCACGTCAAAATTTAGGCAATTTTGGAAAAAAAATGTCAACCGTACATTATAAAACAGAGAGGTAATGTCTTCAATTTTGAAGGGATTATATCATTATAACAAGCGATGAGTAGCTATAGTTCTACATCCATGTTTTCGGATGGACTTAAAAGAGACCTATTATCAGTCATTGCAATGCCCGGATTAGTGCAAACAATTTTTGGAAAAAATCAACACAAACAGCACTCAAGTTCCTAGAGCCTAAGGAAATTGTAAGATCAAATTATATTGTGCCCCAACTGCATCAAGTAGGAATTTTTTATGCTAGTAAAGGTGCCTATTCCCTGACACCTGCACATTTTTTCTATGCTAGCACTCAACTCATCTTCTTCTTGCAGCAAGCCTTGTTAGTAAAACTTTTAATGACATCTTTTTCATTGACTTTTTCCTTGTCAGTGAATAGAGCAGTTCTTGTAGCGAGGACAAGAAGCAGATGGATCAATTTGTTCACATTAATCTCAACGTGAAACGCGAGGTTCGTAAATATGTGGTGACAAAAGGAATATTTATTATTCTCCTTTGTAATTCATAAAAAAAAAAACAACAACACAATAATTGTGAGTTTTTCACCTCAGCTTTTGACGGTCTACTCAGTTTTTTTTCTCTTTCCCATAATAGGAGTCCCATGAAATGAGGGAGAGAGGGCGATGTGTTTAGCATAAGGATTAGCTAAATTATATTCTTATGCTGCCCCCATAAATTATAGATTGCAGTGACTAGCATGCTTTGACAATTCATTATTGGTATTAGTGCAAGTATGAAGTACCAATGGTCAACAAACCTTTTATGCTTATAAGATTCAACATTCAATAAAAAACTTTTTGATGGTTGGAAGTGGGAACAAATTAGTTGGGAGTCACCAAAAATTTAATATAAAACCATATGAATAAATATGAACAAGGTAGGAGACCCAATGGGCAGACCCCCCAAGAAGCTCAATCTTTTCAAAGTCCATGTGCCAATTACTAAAAACTCGTAAAAGCAAAAACATTATGAGCTGAATATCAGAAAGAATGCCAGTCACAGTCATACGGGCTAGTTGAGAGATAAGGGGACGGTACCTTTAGAATAAGACAGTTGTTGCCTAGTGTAGGGGCTTATTCAACGAGTGACTCAAGTCAAGCCACATATTACAAAAATCCACATGGAGCCAAGGCAGACTCACCTTTACATTGCTTGGCGTGTGCCCTTATCAAGACATTGCTAGGTCCACAAGAGTCTGTCTTTCTCTGCCCCACACGTACCTCAATCCATTAATTATTCCCAGTACAGCCATACCCCTACACCCAAGTTTTTGGAAAATGATTCGTATCCATACTTGCACTAGTATCCATACTTGCACTGGTACCCGTACCCACACTGGTACCCGTACCGACACCCATACCCATACCCATGTCACATAGATTAATTAAATGGAATGAACACTCAGACCTATTCCTGATTGTTTCTAGAAAAGGGGGTCATCATGTTATAAGTTCAACAGATTAGCACCGACACTCCAAAAGGTCGGGCTGCAAGGTACAAGAGAGGAGATCCAGTCGAGAGTATCTAAAAAGCAATTTAGGTACACAAGAACAGACTCTAGAAGACAGCAGGCCTGTGGTCATTGGCGAGAGGCAAGCAGTAGCTATATACATATATGTTGAAGATACTGGAACTGACATCCATACTTGCACTTTTTGACTGAAGTTGACTTATCAATTTCTTATAAGAGCTAATGTGGTTGCTAATGTAACCATGCAGTATCTACTCTCATGTCACTATTTGCCAACCTTTTCTGTCATTCTCTCATATTTCCGAATTCATATCTTACGCGTTGGAAGGAAGAGTAGACTAGCCAAACAAATTTACGAATCCAATACATCAAGCAGTCATACTCATGTTGGGTCAGACAAAAGAAATAGATGATGGTACAGCTTAGACCATGTATGTACAGTTACAGGCTGTATGACATGAAGTCCATAGTCACAAAAACTTTCGCGTGTTTTAAAGGGCGAGGATTTTCTCGGTTATGAAGAGGCGACCTTGAAAAAAGGGAAAAAATACATTCAATTTTTAAAAATTCAAAAAGCTAAAAATGGGAGAAAAATAAAATAGGTGAGAAACTAATAATACAAGCATAAAAAAATAAGTAGATTTGCATCAAATAAAAATTAGAAAATGAAAAAAAAAACAGTTTGTCATTAAGAAAAACGTGAAAAAATTAAAAAGAAAAGAAAAAACTCAAACAAATGCATTTTTCATGTTTTTCTCATGCAAACATTCAAAAAAAGGCGTTTTTTACAATTTCAACATGTTTTTGTGACTGACATGAATATATAATAGTCCATGTCCATCAACTTTCTTAGAAGATTTATTAGGTCAGATATATTAGTTCAGTCCTTGATTTCCAAAATCCCTAATCAGACAAAGGGTTAGGAAGCAGCATCAACCATAACACGAACTGAAGGCCACTGATCACTCAGGCCACTAATGACTAATCATTCGGTTGCAGCCTATCTCTATGAGGAGAAGCACGAACTACCTGAAAAATTTTTCATATTAATGAAATATTAGAAATATGACATTGAAAGAATAGTATACATTCAGTTAAATACATTTACAAACTACTGCATACCTGATCCCCTGTGCCAATTTCGTTTGGCCATTTCCATTGCATCTTGACTCCAGATGGAACAGTCAACCCACGATTTTCACAGTTTGCAAGCATGTCAAAATTAAGGCAATTTTGGAAAAAAAAAATGAACCGTACATTATAAAATAGAAAGGTGATATCTTTAATTTTGAAGGGATTATATTATAACAAGTGGTGAGCTACAAACAAAAATATGGCCTTTTAAGTTCAACTTGTCCTCTAAGAGAGTTTAACTTGTTTTCAGCGCACAAGAACCTAGCTCCAATCTGTTCCTTCTTAAGAAGCGAAGACATGTAGTTACAAATACTTCTAAATTTTAAACTTAACAGTACTTGAATCACATTGCCTCCATGATCCAAAACTTCTACCTCCCAACTCTCTCTTGTATGTGCTTCCTAGGTTGATCCTTGATAATAATAGAAAATAATGAGACAACCAACATTGAATAGCTTTAATTGCAATGCAATGCTAGCTTAGATTTCTTGCTCTTATTATTTTCTTTTTTCAAATTTATTTCTGCAAGAAATTAGCTTATGACTTCCATTAAATATGATAAAATCAAATTAGTTCTGTTTTTTCTTCTTTTCATTACTAATTCTTAAACATTAAACATCAGTAAACTGAAAGGTAATTTAAAAATCACAAAATATATTTTTTGATGGAGATGCCTCTTTTAGGGCTGCATTTGAATAGACCAAATTTAAATTTAAATCTTTCATATGCACTGGGGGAGCCACATGTGGGCATTTCTTCCCCATAACAGTCCACAAAATTCAAAATGTCAGTGCTAACAATAAAAAAAAATTATACATCAAAACATCTACATGTCACAACCTAGCAATCACCTCCTTAACTAGCAATGGAGCAAAAAAAGATAGTGTTCAATAAAAAATACATTCAATAAATTATTAATTACAAAAACAAAAAATTAGAACCACTAGTACAATGAACAACCATGCAATGAAAGTTTTGAGAATTTTCAAGTTGGAAAGAACAGAAAATTGTCACTGTAAGTTCCAATCTTTGCATCTAACAAAGTGCAGTAACCATTAACAAAGTTGAACTTTTGACTTGCATCCTACCACCTGCAATTGCTGCAGGCAAGTTTATTTAACTTCTGACCTACATCCTAGCAGCTGCAATGGCTGCAGAAGCTGACCAGAGGAACTAATGAGATGGTGAAATGAACTCCTGCAATATAATATAATACATAAACCACATGCATGTAGTACTAATACTAAAGTTGTACATATCTTACAATACATATTGTAACTATTGGAAAATCGATAAAATACACCCCTTTTTCCGATACGGGGTAATTGAAAGTTGAAACCCCCTTCTTATTTGGGTTCTAAAAAGCCCTCTCTCCTCACTTCTAAACACTCGTAGGAGTTGAGTTGAGTGGATCTCTTATCAATTTAAGAGAGGAAACATCAATTTGAAGAAAGATTTGCACATGAGACATCAAATTGTAATTGAAGAGGTTGCTGAATTCTTTCCTGAAATGTATAAAAATCTCTTACCATAGATTTCTATTGTTTTGTGAAGACGACTATAAATTTTTATTGTTTTGTGAAGATTGCCATAGATTTCCATTGTTTTGGGGATAGATGGCTTCAGACAATTCCACATGAAAATGGTGCTCTAGGATGAGGAAAATGATTGGTTGAAAATCATTCACAAGAATTATAATTAGATAATGAATTCTGAGCATATGATATTTGATCATTTTCATGAGTTGAACAATCTCATCTTGTAATTTCTAAGACTTTGAACTTATTTTTTAGTGTTTTATTTTGTGACATTATGATTGTGTTATGTTAAATCACTGAACGGTCATTCCTATAAAACTATATTTATGAGTGACATGTTCTTTATGGAGAACACAATTTTCTGGAATTTTTTCTAATTTTTCCTATTTGATATTATGTATTTTTAATTTTTAACTCAAAAAAATAACATTACAATACAACATACATACTGGCCCAACTGATACGGGTTATGTTATGCACTTTACATCATTCTAATACAACTCAATTTGTCTAAAGACATGCCCCAGGAAGCACACAAAGCTCACCTGGGAGCTTCAAATACAGCATGATGAACAAGACTAGGAGACCATATGGTAACAGTCTTCAATCAATCAGCAGCCCAACCTGCATTTTGTCATACAAAGGACAAGATAGTAGAATGTCATGTGAATGCTCTATTGTTATCAAAGGGTACCCTTCCCAAGTCTATCACATGAATATTCAAGATTCATTTTGCAATGGCACAAATATTATTTTATTAGAGTCGAAGGATTAGCATCTCTAAAACATCAAAAATTACAGAATTAAAGAACCAACATACAGCAAGGTAGTTATCCTTGTTGACAGCCAACCTAAATTTTTTGTGAGAACTCTATACATTACTACGTCTCCTGAAGAGTATCTACATGTGATCGAGCAGTCAACCAGAAGACCAGAAGAAACCACCATGGAAGTATTAAATGTCTCACATGTAGTTCAAAAGATTCAAGCAGGTTATGCCCCAGTGTCTCATATGTAGGTCATATGATTCAAGCAGGTTATGCCCCAGTGTCTCATATGTAGGTCATGATTCAAGCAGGTTATGCCCCAGTGTCTCATACGTAGTTCATAAGATTCAAGCAGGATAGGCCCCAAAAACTAAACATACCAATAGAGGAAAGCACAAGGAGAAAATAGTATGCAGACTCACACTTACATGTTTCGGATTTAGCACGTAGCATATAATATTATAATGTAGACTTCCCCTTGCAAATTGTTATTTCACCACAATCCCAGCAAACGAAGGAGGATGAGGCACAAGGCATACACAGTCCCAGATACTGCAACAAAAGAAACTCAATTGTGCTCCTACAACAAGAGAAAAAGGTGGCATTAAATGCTAAAACAAGAAATGTAGCACTATTTGCATGACAAGATACTTCAGAATTTTCATAACGTAGCAACAATCAAGGGCTGTAATGGGAGTCAACATCGATTGTGTAGGGATTTTTGGCTCCTGGCACATTTATTTTCAGGTACCCTATGACTAGATTGTAAGATGGCAGATACTGCTATTAATGCTGGATGAAATGCCAGAAGAGAAGTCATAAGGGAAGTAAAATTACCTCCACAAAGCATAAAATTAAATAGATTCTATGGAGCAGCCACTCAGGTCCACTTACTGGTAAGAGATAGTTGATAATGCTCATCGGATGGTTGAGAACCCTTTCGACAGACCAGGCAATTGTAAATCAATATCCTTTATGGTATCATGTCTTACTGTTTTTTTTTTGTCAAAAATATCTCCTTGATGTTTTCCTACTCTATAAAATGAAACCAGCATTGGTTCTTCACCAGCACACAAGGTAGCATTTCATATTTACAGTTTTGTGGTACAGGCACCTTGCTTCAGCATATTCAAATTAGTTAGGAACAAAAAACAAGCAGTAATACCCTTGTCATATGTTCTGAAACATGATTAGAGCTAGATCATGTCTCTTATTGGCTTCATTTTTGCACTTTCATCAAGAGCACACCCCATTCAAAACTTCCATTTAAGACTGAGTTGAACTAGAGGACTTCACATTCAGGCCAAATAAGTCTCTGCCACATTGTTGAATCAAGCAATACTGAGATAACTGTGCAATTTGAGAATGCCTGCGAATGGTACAGGATAGCCTTGAAAGGAATATCATTGATTTGACAGCACCCTACGCCCAAAAGGCATGCGATGATACAGCATCTGTATGCTTCCAGAAGGAAACAGATCTGATCTGCCAAAAAATGGAGAAAGAACTGAGCACCAGCTATGGGAAAGGTAGAAAAGGTGGTTATATATAGTCCAAACAACAATTTAAAACCATGAATTTGAATCTTTAAAGTCAGAATCCACTACATAATGGCAAGTTTTTCAATACTTCATAGCTAAGGAAAAACTCCAAACTAGTTAAACGCTTCCGCCTTCCCCAAGCACCATTCTCCTTTCTACTTCGACATTTTTCAGTTTAAACTGCAAAAAATTTTAAATAAGGATGAGAGGAGAATTGACCTCTAACAAATCGGCATCGAGCTCCTCCTTCATCTAAAACCAGTATAAAAACGGCTTGAACTTCATTTAAATGAAACTTGAAAGAACAGGAACAAAGCATCACATGGATACAATAAAACATGCAATAGAATAATTAATTAGACAAAATTGTAGTTGCATGATTAGTACCTTAAACCAAAGGTTATATGAAAGTGGTAAGTATGACAAGTAACATTTTTATTTAATACCACAAGAAACTCTAAACTAATTGGACCTGTTGCACGAACCTGTTACAAAAAGCAATAGTACAAAAGATGGACGAGTAATCAGATAAATGAAAAGTGCATTAATTTGCTTTTTTTTTTTTTTTTAAAGAAGTAAAACCATTATTAGATTTATGACTGGCAAAGTTCATGATGCTAATATTTGAACTCCTTAAACATCCGATGTTTAGGAATTTACACAAGGGATAGTGAAAGAGTTAATAATAAGTTCTCATTTTCCAAGGAAAGAGAAGCTCATACTTATACTCGGACTTTTGGGAAAGAAATATCCATCATAGATTCTTACAAATTTTCTGACGCCAATCTGTAGC
Organism: Nymphaea colorata; assembly: GCF_008831285.2. Classification (NCBI taxonomy): domain Eukaryota; kingdom Viridiplantae; phylum Streptophyta; class Magnoliopsida; order Nymphaeales; family Nymphaeaceae; genus Nymphaea; species Nymphaea colorata. The sequence continues at coordinate 467,854 of NC_045143.1, read as the reverse complement.
CCATTTTCTTGGCAAAATTTTCTGCCAACAGCCAAACATTAATTTAAATTGAATACAAGACACAGCATAACAAGAAGAAGAGGAGGAGGAAGAGAAATCACCTATATCGGCGTCCTTGTAGCGGTGTGGTGCCTAAGGTTCTGCACCAAAGAAACCCAGAGACACGAACAGAAAGGGCAGGAATGAGTTTCGGCGGAGATGAAGCTTCCCCTTCTCCATTGGTGATTTGCAACTACATCTAATTGCAAATCCCCCATTGATTTCAACCAATTTTTTTAACTGCACCTAATTGACATTTTTAACTTGATGGTGAGGACGTTGCTTCATCAAAATCCTTGAACAGTTCTCAGGTCTCATAGGACTGCTTCCCTTCTTGTTGTACGAGACTCATGGTATCTTTTACGCTCATAATGAGACGATCACATAATATTTACATCTCAGCCCTTAAGCACTCCTTAAGTAATAAGTGTCGCTCTATCTCGCCAAGACAATGAGGCAAGATGCACAAGATTGTTAATTACAATCCCAAACGAAGTTTATGTTTATTCATCACTATTCGTCAAGAATGTGCTTCCACACATAGCATTTGCTGCTTTTCCACGACAACCAGCCAGCCATTTATTTTAATTGCAAGTAATTGACGTTTTGAGTTTGATGGTGAGGACGTTGTCTCATCAAGATCCTTGAGTAGTTCCTAGGTCTCATGGGACTGCTTCCTCCTCTTATTGTACAGGGTTCATTTTATCTTTTCTACCCTAGTTCGATTTAACTCTATGGAAGCATCTCCTCTCATTTAATAATTTGAACATCGCTCATTGATTTCAACCAATATTTTTAATTGCATCTAATTGACATTTTTAAATTGATGGTGAGGACATTGCTTCATCAAGATCCTTGATCAGTTCCCATGTCGCACAGGACTGCTACCCATGTTGTACGGGGTTCATAGTATATTTTGTGCTCGTAATGAGACGATCACATATCATTTACATCTCATCCCATGAGAGCTTCCTAAGTTACATGCATCTGCTACTTTCCCATGACAACTAGCCAGCCATTTATTTTAATTGCACCAAATTGACATTTTGAGCTAGATGGTGGGATGATACCTCCTCAAGATCCTTGAGCAGTCCCCAGGTCTCTCGGGACTACTTCCCCTTCCTATTGTATGGGGTTCATCAAATCTTTCTACCCTTGTTTGATTTAACTATATGGAAATAACTTTTTTTTTTCAATTTCATCTCCTCTCATTTACTAAATTGAACCTCGCCCATGATTTCAACAAATTATTTTAAGTTCATCAAATCGACATTTTTAACTTGATGATAAGGGCATTGCTTCATTAAGATCCATGAGCAGTTCCCAGGTCTCACAACACTACTTTCCCTCTTAGGGGTCCTTCATATCTTTTTGAGCAGTCCCGAGGTCACATGAGAATACTTCCCCCAATTGTTGTATGGGGTTCATCATATCTTTCTACCCTTGTTTGATTTGACTATATGGAAATTTTTTTTTTTTCAATTGCATCGACTCTCATTTATTAATTTGAACATTGCCCATTGATTTCATCTAATAATTGTAATTTCAATTAATTGACATTTTCAACTTGATGGTGAGGACGTTGCCTCATCAAGATTCTTGAGCAATTCTCAGGTCTCACTCACAGGACTGCTTCCACTCTTGTTGTACGGATCTCATAGTATCCTTCGCGCTCATAATGAGAAGATCACACAATTCGCTGTCTCTTGCCAAGACAAAGGGGTAAGATACACAAGATTGTCAAATAATCTCAAACAAAGCTCATGTTTGTTCATCGCAATTCGTCAAGAATGTGCTCCCATATGAAGCATCTGTTACTATCCCATGACAACCAGCCAGCCGTTTAATTAAAATGTGCACCTAAATGGTGGGGAAGATGCCCCATCAAGATCCTTAAGGAGTCCCTAGGTCTCATGGGACTACTTCCCCCTCTTATTGTATGGAGTTCAGTTGTATCTTTCTTCCCATGTTCGATTTAACTGTATGAAGATATTTTTTTTTTCAATTGCATCTCCTCTCATTTACTAATTTGAACATCGCCCTTTGATTCCAACCAATATTTTTTATTTCATCTAATTGACATTTTTAACTTGATGGTGAGAACGTTGTTTTATCAAGATCCTTTAGTAGTTCCTAAGTCTCACAGGACTATTTTCCCCCTTGTTGTATGGGGTTCATTGAATCTTTTGCACACATAATGAAACAATCACACAATATTTACATTTGATCTCTTGAGCACTCCTTAAGTCATAAGTGTTGCTCTCTCTTGCCAAGATGATGAAGCGAGACACATAAGATTTTCAATAATAATACCAAACAAACTCCATGTCTGTTCATCGCTATTCGACAAGAATGTGCTCCCACATAAATCATCCACTATTTTCCCATGGCAACAGGCCAGCCATTTATTTTAGCTACACCTAATTGACATTTTGAGCTAGATGGTGGGGACGATGCCTCATCAAGATCCTTGAGCAGTCCCCAGGTCTTATGGGACTACTCTCATTTTTGTTGTATAGGTTCATAGTATCTTTCTTTTGTAGTTCGATTTAACTATATGGACATGTTTTTCTTTTCAATTTCATCTCCTCTCATTTACTAATTTGAACATCGCCCATTGATTTCAACCAATATTCTTAATTTCATCAACATCCTTGAGCAGTACCCAGATCTCACAGGATTGCCTCTTCTCTTGTCGTACGCGGTTCATCACATCTTTCGCGCACGAGACTATCACACAATATTTACATCTCATCCCTTGAGCACTCCTTAAGTTATACGTGACGCTCTTTCTTGCCAAGACGATCAGGCAAGAGGAACAAGATTGTCTATAACAATCCCAAACAAAGACCATGTTTGCTAATTGTTATTCGTCAAGAATGTGCTCCCACATGCAGCATCCGCTACTTTCCGACGATAACCGGCCAGCCATTTATTTTAATTGTACCTAACAGACATTTTGAGTTGGATAGTGGGGACGATGCCTCATCAAGATCCATGAGCAGTCCCCAAATCTCACGGGACTGCTTCCCCCTTTTGTTGTATGGGGTTCATCCTATCTTTCTACCCTTGTTTGATTTAACTATATGCAAACAACTTTTTCTCAATTGCAACTCCTCCCAATTAAGATTTTGAACATCGCCAATTGATTTCAACCAATATTTTTAATTTCAACTGATTGACAATTTCAACTTGATGGTGAGGACATTGCTTCATTAAGATCCTTGAGTAGTTCCCAGGTCTCACGAGACTGCTTCACCTTTTGTTGCACGGAATTCATCATATCTTTTTGAGCAGTCCCCAGGTCTCACGGGACTACTTCCCCTTCTCGTTGTATATGGTTCAACATATCTTTCTATCCTTGTTTGATTTAACTATATGGAAATATTTTTTTTTCGATCGCATCTCATCTCATTTACTAATTTGATTATCAAACATTGATTTCAACCAATATTTTTAATTTCATCTAATTGACATTTTTGTCTTGATCGTGAGGACAGTGCTTCATCAAGATCCTTGAGCAGTTCTCAGGTCGCACAGGACTGCTTCTCCTCTTGTTTGTACAGGGTTCATCGTATCTTTTGCGCACATAATGAGACGATCACACAATATTTACATCTCGTCCCATGAGCACTCCTTTAATCTAAGTCACATGGGTACTTCAGTAAGGCCCACGTACCCATGTCGCCGTACCCGTACCCAAAATGAGTACTTTGACACTTGGGTACCTATAGATCCAAACTGCTTAATTTTACTTTGATTTAATTTTTTCCACCTTACTTTTTATTCTATTCTTTGGATGCGAAAATTCGATTGATGTTCATATTTGACTAGGGGACTGTTTGGTTGTCCATATGTTTAAAGTTTTTCATAGGTTTCTTAAACACACTACTGCGAGAGCCATTGATATATATTTTCTAACAACGCCCATTGATTTCAACCAATATCTTCAATTTCATCTAATTGACATTTTTAGCCTGATGCTGAAGACGTTGCTTAATCAAGGCCTTTGAGAATTCCAGGTCTCAAATGACTGCTTCCCCACTTGTTGTACGGGGTTCATCGTATCTTTTTGAGCACTCCCTAGGTCTTACGGGACTACATCCCCCTCTAGTTGTTTGGGGTTCATCGTATCTTTCTAACTTTATTTCATTTAACAATTCATCTCCTCTCGTTTACGAATTTGAACATCGCACAATGATATCAACCAATATTTTGAATTTCATGTGATGGACATTTTCAACATAATGGAGAGGATGTAGCTTTATCAAGATCCTTAAGCAGTGCCCAGATCTCACACGACCGCTTCCCCTCTAGTTGTACGGGGTTCATTATATCTCCTCTCATTCACTAATTCAAACAACGCCCATCGACTTAAGCCAATATTTTTAACTTCATCTAATTGACATTTTTAACTTGATAGTTAGGACATTGTTTCATCATGATCCTTGAGCATTACAGGTCAAAACACTGCTACTCCACTTGTTGGATGGGGTTCATCGAATCTTTTTGAACAGTCCCCATGTCTTACGGGTCTACCTCCCCCCTCTTGTTGTACGGGGTTCATTATATCTCATCTCATTTACTAATTCAAACAACGGCAATTGATTTCAACCAATATTTTCAATTTCATCTACTTGACATTTTTAACTTGACGGTGAAGACACTCCTTCATCGAGATCCTTCAGCATTCCACGTCTCACAGGACTGCTTTCCCATTCGTTGTACGTGTTCATCGTATCTTTTCAGCAGTCCCCAATCGTTGTATAGGATTCATCGTATCTTTCTACCTTTGTTTGATTTAACAATATGAAGATTCTGTTTTTATAATTATATCTCCTCTCATTAAATAATTAGAACATCCCATATTGATTTCAACCAATATTTTAAATTTCATCTAATAGGCATTTTTAACACGATGGTGACGATGTTGCTTTGTCAGGATCCTTGAGCAGTTCCCTTGTCTCACAGGACTGCTTACCCTCTTGTAGTATGGAAATCATCGTATCATTTTGGGCAGTCCCTATGTCTTACAGGACAAATTACCCCTCCTGTTGAATGGGGTTCATTATATCTCTTCTCATTTACTAATTCAAACAACGCCCATTGATTCCAACCAATATCTTCAATTTCATCTAATTGACATTTTTAGCTTGATGGTGAAGACAGTTGCTTCATCAAGGCCTTTGAGCAATCCAGGTCTCAAAAGACTGCTTCCCCACTCGTTGTACGGGGTTCATCGAATCTTTTTGAGCAGTCCCCAGGTCTTACGGGACTACTTCCCCCTCTTGTTGTATGGGGTTCATCGTATCTTTTTAGCTTTATTTGATTTAACAATGTATTTCCTCATGTTTACTAATTTGAACATCGCACATTGATTTGAACCAATATTTTGAATTTCATCTCATAGACATTCTCGACATAATGGAGAGGAAGTTGCTTTATCAAGATCCTTAAGCAGTTCCCAGGTCTCACAGGACTACTTCCCCTCTTGTAGTACGGGGTTCATTATATCTCATCTCATTTACTAATTCAAACAACGCCCATCGACCTCAGCCAATATTTTTAATTTCATCTAATTGACATTTTTAACTTCATGGTGATGACGTTGGTTCACATGATCCTCGAGCATTCCAGGTCACAAGAATGCTTCCCCACTTGTTGAACGGGGTTCATCGTATCTTTTTGAACAGTCCCCAGGTTTTACGGGTCTACTTCCCCTCTTGTTGTACGGGGTTCATTACATCACATCTCATTTACTAATTCTAACAACGCCAATTGATTTCATCCAATATTTTTAATTTCATCTAACAGGCATTTTTCACATGATGGTGAGGATGCTGCTTTGTCAGGATCCTTGAGCAGTTCCCACGTCCCACAGGACTGCTTACCCTCCTGCTGTATGGGATCATCGTATCTTTTTGGGCAGTCCCTATGTCTTACAATACTACTTACCCCTCTTGTTGTATGGGGTTCATCATATCTCTTCTCATTTACTAATTCAAACAACGCCCATTGATTTCAGCCAATATCTTCAATTTCAGCTAATTCACATTTTTAGCTTGATGGTGAAGACGTTGCTTCATCAAGGCCTTTGAGCAATCCAGGTCTCAAAAGACTGCTTCCCCACTTGTTGTACGGGGTTCATCCTATCCTTTTAAGCAGTCCCTATGTCTTACGGGACTACTTCCCCCTCTTGTTGTACGGGGTTCATTATATCACATCTCATTTACTAATTCTAACAACGCCAATTGATTTCAACCAATATTTTTAATTTCATCTAACAGACATTTTTCACATGATGGTGAGGATGTTGCTTTGTCAGGATCCTTGAGCAGTTCCCTGGTCTCACAGGAATGATTACCCTCTTGATGTATGGGATCATCGTATCTTTTTGGGCAGTCCCTATGTCTTACAGTACTACTTACCCCACTTGTTGTATGGGGTTCATCATATCTCTTCTCATTTACTAATTCAAACAACGCCCATTGATTCCAACCAATATCTTCAATTTCATCTAATTGACATTTTTAGCTTGATGGTGAAGACAGTTGCTTCATCAAGGCCTTTGAGCAATCCAGGTCTGAAAAGAGTGCTTCCCCACTTGTTGTACGGGGTTCATCGAATCTTTTTTAGCAGTCCCCAGGTCTTACGGGACTACTTCCCCCTCTTGTTGTATGGGGTTCATCGTATCTTTTTAGCTTTATTTGATTTAACAATGTATTTCCTCATGTTTACTAATTTGAACATCGCACATTGATTTGAACCAATATTTTGAATTTCATCTCATAGACATTCTCGACATAATGGAGAGGAAGTTGCTTTATCAAGATCCTTAAGCAGTTCTCAGGTCTCACAGGACTACTTCCCCTCTTGTAGTACGGGGTTCATTATATCTCATCTCATTTACTAATTCAAACAACGCCCATCGACCTCAGCCAATATTTTTAATTTCATCTAATTGACATTTTTAACTTCATGGTGATGACGTTGGTTCACATGATCCTCGAGCATTCCAGGTCACAAGAATGCTTCCCCACTTGTTGAACGGGGTTCATCGTATCTTTTTGAACAGTCCCCAGGTTTTACGGGTCTACTTCCCCTCTTGTTGTACGGGGTTCATTACATCACATCTCATTTACTAATTCTAACAACGCCAATTGATTTCAACCAATATTTTTAATTTCATCTAACAGGCATTTTTCACATGATGGTGAGGATGCTGCTTTGTCAGGATCCTTGAGCAGTTCCCACGTCTCACAGGACTGCTTACCCTCCTGTTGTATGGGATCATCGTATCTTTTTGGGCAGTCCCTATGTCTTACAATACTACTTACCCCTCTTGTTGTATGGGGTTCATCATATCTCTTCTCATTTACTAATTCAAACAACGCCCATTGATTTCAGCCAATATCTTCAATTTCAGCTAATTCACATTTTTAGCTTGATGGTGAAGACGTTGCTTCATCAAGGCCTTTGAGCAATCCAGGTCTCAAAAGACTGCTTCCCCACTTGTTGTACGGGGTTCATCCTATCCTTTTAAGCAGTCCCTACGTCTTACGGGACTACTTCCCCTCTTGTTGTACGGGGTTCATTATATCACATCTCATTTACTAATTCTAACAACGCCAATTGATTTCAACCAATATTTTTAATTTCATCTAACAGGCATTTTTCACATGATGGTGAGGATGTTGCTTTGTCAGGATCCTTGAGCAGTTCCCTGGTCTCACAGGACTGCTTACCCTCTTGATGTATGGGATCATCGTATCTTTTTGGGCAGTCCCTATGTCTTACAGTACTACTTACCCCACTTGTTGTATGGGGTTCATCATATCTCTTCTCATTTACTAATTCAAACAACGCCCATTGATTCCAACCAATATCTTCAATTTCATCTAATTGACATTTTTAGCTTGATGGTGAAGACAGTTGCTTCATCAAGGCCTTTGAGCAATCCAGGTCTCAAAAGACTGCTTCCCCACTCGTTGTACGGGGTTCATCGAATCTTTTTGAGCAGTCCCCAGGTCTTACGGGACTACTTCCCCCTCTTGTTGTATGGGGTTCATCGTATCTTTTTAGCTTTATTTGATTTAACAATGTATTTCCTCATGTTTACTAATTTGAACATCGTACATTGATTTGAACCAATATTTTGAATTTCATCTCATAGACATTCTCGACATAATGGAGAGGAAGTTGCTTTATCAAGATCCTTAAGCAGTTCCCAGGTCTCACACGACTACTTCCCCTCTTGTAGTACGGGGTTCATTATATCTCATCTCATTTACTAATTCAAACAACGCCCATCGACCTCAGCCAATATTTTTAATTTCATCTAATTGACATTTTTAACTTCATGGTGATGACGTTGGTTCACATGATCCTCGAGAATTCCAGGTCACAAGAATGCTTCCCCACTTGTTGGACGGGGTTCATCGTATCTTTTTGAACAGTCCCCAGGTTTTACGGGTCTACTTCCCCTCTTGTTGTACGGGGTTCATTACATCACATCTCATTTACTAATTCTAACAACGCCAATTGATTTCAACCAATATTTTTAATTTCATCTAACAGGCATTTTTCACATGATGGTGAGGATGCTGCTTTGTCAGGATCCTTGAGCAGTTCCCACGTCTCACAGGACTGCTTACCCTCCTGTTGTATGGGATCATCGTATCTTTTTGGGCAGTCCCTATGTCTTACAGTACTACTTACCCCTCTTGTTGTATGGGGTTCATCATATCTCTTCTCATTTACTAATTCAAACAACGCCCATTGATTTCAGCCAATATCTTCAATTTCAGCTAATTCACATTTTTAGCTTGATGGTGAAGACGTTGCTTCATCAAGGCCTTTGAGCAATCCAGGTCTCAAAAGACTGCTTCCCCACTTGTTGTACGGGGTTCATCCTATCCTTTTAAGCAGTCCCTACGTCTTACGGGACTACTTCCCCTCTTGTTGTACGGGGTTCATTATATCACATCTCATTTACTAATTCTAACAACGCCAATTGATTTCAACCAATATTTTTAATTTCATCTAACAGGCATTTTTCACATGATGGTGAGGATGTTGCTTTGTCAGGATCCTTGAGCAGTTCCCTGGTCTCACAGGAATGCTTACCCTCTTGATGTATGGGATCATCGTATCTTTTTGGGCAGTCCCTATGTCTTACAGTACTACTTACCCCACTTGTTGTATGGGGTTCATCATATCTCTTCTCATTTACCAATTCAAACAACGCCCATTGATTTCAGCTAATTGACATTTTTAGCTTGATGGTGAAGACGTTGCTTCATCAAGGCCTTTGAGCAAACCAGGTCTCAAAAGACTGCTTCCCCACTTGTTGTACGGGGTTCAACGTATCCTTTTGAGCAGTCCCTATGTCTTACGGGACTACTTCCCCCTCTTGTTGTATGGGGTTCATCGTATCTTTTCAGATATATTTCATTTAACAATGCATCTCCTCACGTTTAGTAATTTGAACATAATGGAGAGGAAGTTGCTTTATCAAGATCCTTAAGCAATTCCCAGGTCTCACAGGACTGCTTCCCCCCTTGTTGTACGGGGTTCATTATATCTCCTCTCATTTACCAATTCAAACAACGCCCATCGACCTCAGCCAATATTTTTAATTTAATCTAATTGACATTTTTAACTTCATGGTGAGGACGTTGGTTCATCATGATCCTCGAGCATTCCAGGTCACAAGACTGCTTCCCCACTTGTTGCACGGGGTTCATCGTACCTTTTTGAACAGTCCTCAAGTCTTACGTGTCTACTTCCCCTCTTGTGGTTCATTATATCTCCTCCCATTTACTAATTCGAACAACGCCCACTGATTTCAACCAATATCTTCAATTTCAGCTAATTGACATTTTTAGCTTGATTGTGAAGACAGTTGCTTCATCAAGGCCTTTGAGAAATCCAGGCCTCAAAGAGTGCTTCCCCACTTGTTGTACGGGGTTCATCGAATCTTTTTGAGCAATCCCTAGGTCTTACGGGACTACTTCCCCGACTGCTTTCCCACTTGTTGTACGGGGTTCATCGTATCCTTTTGAGCAGTCCCTACGTCTTACGGGACTACTTCCCCCTCTTGTTGTATGGGCTTCATCGTATCTTTTTGGGCAGTCCCTATGTCTTACAGTACTACTTACCCCTCTTGGTGTATGGGGTTCATCATATCTCTTCTCATTTACTAATTCAAACAACGCCCATTGATTTCAGCCAATATCTTCAATTTCAGCTAATTGACATTTTTAGCTTGATGGTGAAGACGTTGCTTCATCAAGGCCTTTGAGCAATCCAGGTCTCAAAAGACTGCTTCCCCACTTGTTGTACGGGGTTCAACGTATCCTTTTGAGCAGTCCCTACGTCTTACGGGACTACTTCCCCCTCTTGTTGTATGGGGTTCATCGTATCTTTCCAGATTTATTTCATTTAACAATGCATCTCCTCACGTTTAGTAATTTGAACATCGCACATTGATTTCAACCAATATTTTGAATCTCATCTGATAGACATTTTCAACATAATGGACAGGATGTTGCTTTATCAAGATCCTTAAGCAGTTCCCAAGTCTCACAGGACTGCTTCCCCTCTTGTTGTACGGGGTTCATTATATCTCCTCTCATTTACTAATTCAAACAACGCCCATCGACTTCAGCCAATATCTTTAATTTCATCTAATCGACATTTTTAACTTCATGGTGAGGACGTTGCTTCATCATGATCCTCGAGCATTCCAGGTCACAAGACTGCTTCCCCACTTGTTGGACGGGGTTCATCGTATCTTTTTGAACAGTCCTCAAGTCTTACGTGTCTACTTCCCCTCTTGTGGTTCATTATATCTCCTCCCATTTACTAATTCGAACAACGCCCATTGATTTCAACCAATATTTTTAATTTCATCTACTTGACATTTTTAACTTGATGGTGAAGACGCTCCTACATCGAGATCCTTCAGCCTTCTACGTCTCACAGGACTACTTTCCCATTCCTTGTACGGGTTCATCGTATCTTTTGAGCTGTCCCCAATTGTTGTATAGGCTTCATCGTATCTTTCTACCTTTGTTTGATTTAGCAATATGATTTACTAATTCAAACAACGCCCATTGATTTCAACCAATATCTTCAATTTCATCTAATTGACATTTTTAGCCTGATGCTGAAGACGTTGCTTAATCAAGGCCTTTGAGCATTTCAGGTCTCAAAAGACTGCTTCCCCACTTGTTGTATGGGGTTCGTCGTATCTTTTTGAGCAGTCCCTAGGTCTTGCGGGACTACTTCCCCCTCTTGTTGTTTGGGGTTCAATGTATCTTTCTAGCTTTATTTCATTTAACAATTCATCTCCTCTCGTTTACGAATTTGAACATCGCACAATGATATCAACCAATATTTTGAATTTCATGTGATGGACATTTTCAACATAATGGAGAGGATCTAGCTTTATCAAGATCCTTAAGCAGTTCTCAGGTCTCACAGGACTGCTTCCCCTCTTGTTGTACGGGGTTCATTATATCTCATCTCATTTACTAATTCAAATAACGCCCATCGACTTCAGCCAATATTTTTAACTTCATCTAATTGACATTTTTAACTTGATAGTTAGGACATTGTTTCATCATGATCCTTGAGCATTACAGGTCAAAACACTGCTTCCCCACTTGTTGGACGGGGTTCATCGTATCTTTCTGAATAGTCCCCAGGTCTTACGGGTCTACCTCCCCTCTTGTTGTACGGGGTTCATTATATCTCATCTCATTTACTAATTCAAACAACGCCAATTGATTTCAACCAATATTTTCAATTTCATCTACTTGACATTTTTAACTTGACGGTGAAGACACTCCATCGAGATCCTTCAGCATTCCACGTGTCACAGGACTGCTTTCCCATTCGTTGTACGGGTTCATCGTATCTTTTCAGCAGTCCCCAATTGTTGTATAGGATTCATCGTATCTTTCTACCTTTGTTTGATTTAACAATATGAAGATCTTGTTCCTATAATTACATCTCCTATCATTAAATTATTAGAACATCGCATATTGATTTCAACCAATATTTTAAATTTCATCTAATAGGCATTTTTAACACGATGGTGAGGATGTTGCTTTGTCAGGATCCTTGAGCAGTTCCCTGGTCTCACAGGACTGCTTACCCTCTTGTTGTATGGGAATCATCGTATCTTTTTGGGCAGTCCCTATGTCTTACATGACTACTTACCCCTCTTGTTGTATGGGGTTCATTATATCTCTTCTCATTTACTAATTCAAACAACGCCCATTGATTCCAACCAATATCTTCAATTTCAGCTAATTGAAATTTTAGCTTGATGGTGAAGATAGTTGCTTCATCAAGGCCTTTGAGCAATCCAGGTCTGAAAAGAGTGCTTCCCCACTTGTTGTACGGGGTTCATCGAATCTTTTTTAGCAGTCCCCAGGTCTTACGGGACTACTTCCCCCTCTTATTGTATGGGGTTCATCGTATCTTTTTAGCTTTATTTGATTTAACAATGTATCTCCTCTCCTTTACTAATTTGAACATCGCACATTGATTTGAACCAATATTTTGAATTTCATCTCATAGACATTCTCGACATAATGAAGAGGAAGTTGCTTTATCAAGATCCTTAAGCAGTTCCCAGGTCTCACAGCACTGCTTCCCCTCTTGTTGTACGGGGTTCATTATATCTCCTCTCATTTACTAATTCAAACAACGCCCATCGACCTCAGCCAATATTTTTAATTTCATCTAATTGACATTTTTAACTTCATGGTGAGGACGTTGGTTCATCATGATCCTCGAGCATTCCAGGTCACAAGACTGCTTCCCCACTTGTTGGACGGGGTTCATCGTATCTTTTTGAACAGTCCCCAGGTCTTACGGGTCTACTTCCCTCTTGTTGTACGGGGTTCATTATTTCACATCTCATTTACTAATTCTAACAACGCCAATTGATTTCAACCAATATTTTTAATTTCATCTAACAGGCATTTTTCACATGATGGTGAGGATGTTGCTTTGTCAGGATCCTTGAGCAGTTCCCACGTCTCACAGGACTGCTTCCCCTCCTGTTGTATGGGATCATCGTATCTTTTTGGGCAGTCCCTATGTCTTACAGTACTACTTACCCCTCTTGTTGTATGGGGTTCTTTATATCTCTTCTCATTTACTAATTCAAACAACGCCCATTGATTTCAACCAATATCTTCAATTTCAGCTAATTGACATTTTTTGCTTGATGGTGAAGACAGTTGCTTCATCAAGGCCTTTGAGCAATCCAGGTCTCAAAAGAGTGCTTCCCCACTTGTTGTACGGGGTTCATCGAATCTTTTTGAGCAGTCCCTAGGTCTTACGGGACTACTTCCCCCTCTTGCTGCATGGGGTTCATCGTATCTTTTTAGCTTTATTTGATTTAACAATGTATCTCCTCTCGTTTACTAATTTGAACATCGCACATTGATTTGAACCAATATTTGGAATTTCATATGATAGACATTCTCAACATAATGGAGAGGAAGTTGCTTTCTCAAGATCCTTAAGCAGTTCCCAGGTCTCACAGGACTGCTTCCCCTCTTGTTGTACGGGGTTCATTATATCTCCTCTCATTTACTAATTCAAACAACGCCCATCGACTTCAGCCAATATCTTTAATTTCATCTAATCGACATTTTTAACTTCATGGTGAGGACGTTGCTTCATCATGATCCTCGAGCATTCCAGGTCACAAGACTGCTTCCCCACTTGTTGGACAGGGTTCATCGTATCTTTTTGAACAGTCCCCAGGTCTTACGGGTCTACTTTCCCTCTTGTTGTACGGGATTCATTATATCTCATCTCATTTACTAATTCAAACAACGCCAATTGATTTCAACCAATATTTTTAATTTCATCTAACAGGCATTTTTCACACGATGGTGAGGATGTTGCTTTGTCAGGATCCTTGAGCAGTTCCCTGGTCTCACAGGACTGCTTACCCTCTTGATGTATGGGATCATCGTATCTTTTGGGCAGTCCCAATGTCTTACAGGACAACTTACCCCTCTTGTTGTATGGGGTTCATTATATCTCTTATCATTTACTAATTCAAACAACGCCCATTGATTTCAACCAATATCTTGAATTTCAGCTAATTGACATTTTTAGCTTGATGGTGAAGACAGTTGCTTCATCAAGGCCTTTGAGCAATCCAGGTCTCAAAAGTGTGCTTCCCCACTTGTTGTACGGGGTTCATCGAATCTTTTTGAGCAGTCCCCAGGTCTTACGGGACTACTTCCCCCTCTTGCGGCAAGGGGTTCATCGTATCTTTTTAGCTTTATTTGATTTAACAATGTATCTCCTCTCGTTTACTAATTTGAACATCGCACATTGATTTGAACCAATATTTTGAATTTCATCTGATAGACATTCTCGACATAATGAAGAGGAAGTTTCTTTATCAAGATCCTTAAGCAGTACCGAGGTCTCACAGGACTGCTTCCCCCCTTGTTGTACGGGGTTCATTATATCTCCTCTCATTTACTAATTCAAACAACGCCCATCGACCTCAGCCAATATTTTTAATTTCATCTAATTGACATTTTTAACTTCATGGTGAGGACGTTGCTTCATCATGATCATCGAGCATTCCAGGTCACAAGACTACTTCCCCACTTGTTGGACGGGGTTCATCGTATGATTTTAAACAGTCCCCAAGTGTTACGGTTCTACTTCCCCTCTTGTTGTACGGGGTACATTATATCTCCTCTCATTAAATAATTAGAACATCGCATAATGATTTCAACCAATATTTTAAATTTCATCTAATAGGCATTTCTAACACGATGGTGAGGATGTTGCTTTGTCAGGATCTGGTCTCACAGGACTGCTTACCCTCTTGTTGTATGGGAATCATCGTATCTTTTTGGGCAGCCCCTATGTCTCACAGGACTGCTTACCCTCTTGTTGTATGGGAATCATCGTATCTTTTTCGGCAGTCCCAATGTCTTACATGACTACTTACCCCTCTTGTTGTATGGGGTTCATTATATCTCTTCTCATTTACTAATTCAAACAACGCCCATTGATTCCAACCAATATCTGCAATTTCAGCTAATTGACATTTTTAGCTTGATGGTGAAGACAGTTGCTTCATCAAGGCCTTTGAGCAATCCAGGTCCCAAAAGAGTGCTTCCCCACTTGTTGTACGGGGTTTATCGAATCTTTTTTAGCAGTCCCCAGGTCTTACGGGACTACTTCCCCCTCTTGTTGTATGGGGTTCATCGTATCTTTTTAGCTTTATTTGATTTAACAATGTATCTCCTCTCGTTTACTAATTTGAACATCGGACATTGATTTGAACCAATATTTTGAATTTCATCTGATAGATATTCTCGACATAACGGAGAGGAAGTTGCTTTATCAAGATCCTAAAGCAGTTCCCAGGTGTCACAGGACTGCTTCCCCCCTTGTTGTACGGGGTTCATTATATCACCTCTCATTTACTAATTCAAACAACGCCCATCGACCTCCGCCAATATTTTTAATTTCATCTAATTGACATTTTTAACTTCATGGTGAGGACGTTGGTTCATCATGATCCTCGAGCATTCCAGGTCACAAGACTGCTTCCCCACTTATTGCACGGGGTTCATCGTATCTTTTTGAACAGTCCCCAGGTCTTACGGGTCTACTTCTCCTCTTGTTGTACGGGGTTCATTATATCTCATCTCATTTACTAATTCAAACAACGCCAATTGATTTCAACCAATATTTTTAATTTCATCTAACAGGTATTTTTCACATGATGGTGAGGATGTTGCTTTGTCAGGATCCTTGAGCAGTTCTCAGGTCTCACAGGACAGCTTTCCCTCCTGTTGTATGGGATCATCGTATCTTTTTGAGCAGTCCTTATGTCTTACAGTACTACTTACCCCTCTTGTTGTATGGGGTTCATTATATCTCTTCTCATTTACTAATTCAAACAACGCCCATTGGGTTCAACCAATATCTTGAATTTCAGCTAATTGACATCTTTAGCTTGATGGTGAAGACAGTTGCTTCATCAAGGCCTTTGAGCAATCCAGGTCTCAAAAGACTGCTTCCCCACTTGTTGTACGGGGTTCATCGAATCTTTTTGAGTAGTCCCTAGGTCTTACGGGACTACTTCCCCCTCTTGTTGCATGGGGTTCATCGTATCTTTTTAGCTTTATTTGATTTAACAATGTATCTCCTCTCGTTTACTAATTTGAACATCGCACATTGATTTGAACCAATATTTTAAATTTCATTTGATAGACATTCTCGACATAATGAACAGGAAGTTGCTTTATCAAGATCCTTAAGCAGTTCCCAGGTCTCACAGGACTGCTTCCCCCCTTGTTGTACGGGGTTCATTATATCTCCTCTCATTTACTAATTCAAACAACGCCCATCGACCTCAGCCAATATTTTTAATTTCATCTAATTGACATTTTTAACTTCATGGTGAGGACGTTGGTTCATCATGATCCTCGAGCATTCCAGGTCACAAGACTGTTTCCCCAATTGTTGGACGGGGTTCATCGTATCTTTTTTAACAGTCCCCAGGTCTTACGGGTCTACTTTCCCTCTTGTTGTACGGGGTTCATTATATCACATCTCATTTACTAATTCTAACAACGCCAATTGATTTCAACCAATATTTTTAATTTCATCTAACAGGCATTTTTCACATGATGGTGAGGATGTTGCTTTGTCAGGATCCTTGAGCATTTCCCTGGTCTCACAGGACTGCTTACCCTCTTGATGTATGGGATCATCGTATCTTTTTGGGCAGTTCCTATGTCTTACAGTACTACTTACCCCTCTTGTTGTATGGGGTTCATCATATCTCTTCTCATTTACTAATTCAAACAACGCCCATTGATTTCAGCCAATATTTTCAATTTCAGCTAATTGACATTTTTAGCTTGATGGTGAACACGTTGCTTCATGAAGGCCTTTGAGCAATCCAGGTCTCAAAAGATTGCTTTCCCACTTGTTGTACGGGGTTCATCGTATCCTTCTCATTAAATAATTAGAACATCGCACATTGATTTCAACCAATATTTTAAATTTCATCTACTAGGCATTTTTAACACGATGGTGAGGATGTTGCTTTGTCAGGATCCTTGAGCAGTTCCCTTGTCTCACAGGACTGCTTACCCTCTTGTTGTATGGAAATCATCGTATCTTTTTGGGCAGTCCCTATGTCTTACAGGACAACTTACCCCTCCTGTTGTATGGGGTTCATTATATCTCTTCTCATTTACTAATTCAAACAACGCCCATTGATTCCAACCAATATCTTCAATTTCAGCTAATTGACATTTTTAGCTTGATGGTGAACACAGTTGCTTCATCAAGGCCTTTGAGCAATCCAGGTCTCAAAAGAGTGCTTCCCCACTTGTTGTACGGGGTTCATCGAATCTTTTTGAGCAGTCCCCAGGTCTTACGGGACTACTTCCCCCCCTTGTTGTATGGGGTTCATCGTATCTTTTTAGCTATATCTCCTCTCATTAAATAATTAGAACATCGCATATTGATTTCAACCAATATTTTAAATTTCATCTAATAAGCATTTTTAACACGATGGTGAGGATGTTGCTTTGTCAGGATCCTTGAGCAGTTCCCTTGTCTCACAGGACTGCTTACCCTCTTGTTGTATGGAAATCACCGTATCTTTTTGGGCAGTCCCCATGTCTAACAGGACAAATTACCCCTCCTGTTGTATGGGGTTCATTATATCTCTTCTCATTTACTAATTCAAACAACGCCCATTGATTCCAACCAATATCTTCAATTTCAGCTACTTGACATTTTTAGCTTGATGGTGAAGACAGTTGCTTCATCAAGGCCTTTGAGCAATCCAGGTCTCAAAAGACGGCTTCCCCACTTGTTGTACGGGGTTCATCGAATCTTTTTGAGCAGTCCCCAGGTCCTACGGGACTACTTCCCCCCCTTGTTGTATGGGGTTCATCGTATCTTTTTAGCTTTATTTGATTCAACAATGTTTCTCCTCTCCTTTACTAATTTGAACATCGCACATTGATTTGAACCAATATTTTGAATTTCATCTCATAGACATTCTCGACATAATGGAGAGGAAGTTGCTTTATCAAAATCCTTAAGCAGTTCCCAGGTCTCACAGGACTGCTTCCCCACTTGTTGTACGGCGTTCATTATATCTCATCTCATTTACTAATTCAAACAACGCCCAACGACCTCAGCCAATATTTTTAATTTCATCGAATTGACATTTTTAACTTCATGGTGAGGACGTTGGTTCATCATGATCCTCGAGCATTCCAGGTCACAAGACTGCTTCCCCACTTGTTGGATGGGGTTCATCGTATCTTTTTGAACAGTCCCCAGGTCTTAGGGTCTACTTCCCCTCTTGTTGTAGGGGGTTCATTATATCACATCTCATTTACTAATTCTAACATCGCCAATTGATTTCAACCAATATTTTTAATTTCATCTAACAGGCATTTTTCACATGATGGTGAGGATGTTGCTTTGTCAGATTCCTTGAGCAGTTCCCATGTCTCACAGGACTGCTTCCCCTCCTGTTGTATGGGATCATCGTATCTTTTTGGGCAGTCCCTATGTCTTACAGTACTACTTACCCCTCTTGTTGTATGGGGCTCATTATACCTTTTCTCATTTACTAATTCAAACAACGCCCATTGATTTCAGCCAATATCTTCAATTTCAGCTAATTGACATTTTTAGCTTGATGGTGAAGACGTTGCTTCATCAAGGCCTTTGAGCAATCCAGGTCTCAAAAGACTGCTTCCCCACTTGTTGTACGGGGTTCATCGTATCCTTCTGAGCAGTCCCTACGTCTTACGGGACTACTTCCCCCTCTTGTTGTATGGGCTTCATCGTATCTTTCCAGCTTCATTTCATTTAACAATGCATCTCCTCTCGTTTACTAATTTGAACATCGCACATTGATTTCAACCAATATTTTGAATTTCATCTGATAGACATTGTCAACATAGTGGAGAGGATGTTGCTTTATCAAGATCCTTAAGCAGTTCCCAAGTCTCACAGGACTGCTTCCCCTCTTGTTGTACGGGGTTCATTATATCTCCTCTCATTTACTAATTCAAACAACGCCCATCGACTTCAGCCAATATCTTTAATTTCATCTAATTGACATTTTTAACTTCATGGTGAGGACGTTGCTTCATCATGATCCTCGAGCATTCCAGGTCACAAGACTGCTTCCCCACTTGTTGGACGGGTTCATCGTATCTTTTTGAACAGTCCTCAAGTCTTACGTGTCTACTTCCCCTCTTGTG